>NW_006239089.1:662086-687328 GCF_000226075.1 Solanum tuberosum | reverse complement strand
GACCTTGTAAAGCCTTGAGAGTAGTATTTTTTTTCAAGACGGGGACGTTAAACACAGTATTTAGTAAAGCTTCAAGTTAGTGATCTTCAAGGCGGGGACGTTAAACACATCCCTTCACACCTTATGCTCAAGTATTCGGAATTTAGTAAAGCCTCAAGTAAAGTGATCTTTAAGGCGGGGACGTTAAACACAACCCTTCACACCTTATGCTTATTCAGGACCTTGTAAAGCCTTGAGAGTAGTATTTTTTTTCAAGGTGGGGACGTTAAACTAATCCCTTCACACCTTAAAATCAAATTCTTGTGTTATGATAACTCTCCATTTCATGGCTTCCAATATATATATATATATATATCAATCCATGAACTGCAAAAGAAAAAACAAAAGAAAAGAGGACCACACGAAAAAAATGGAACGAAGTAACAAAAAAAAAACACGTACCTTTATGCTCTCGTGTTGCACTTCGAAGGTCTGCGAAAGAAAGAGAAGCTCGTAATGGTTGATGTTGAGAATAGAAAAACATTAGCCTCTATTTATAGATGTTAATATGGGTTATGGCGGTGGAGGAATCCATATCCTATACCAATTGTAACTCTTATTTTTTTAGGAGTTTAAGTTTTGTGCACTGTCAGTGTAGTAAATTTCTACACCATCAGGTAATTTTAATTTCTCCCTAATCTTTTTTAAAAAATAAAAAAATAAAATTAACTTCTTTTTCTCTCTCTCCTAGAAATTAAAATCCCCCGTCTTTATCCCTCTAAAATAGCTGATATTCAGCGGCAGTTACTCCTTCTTATACGCATTTGACCTACTTCCTCTTTATTTTTATTTTTTTTCAATCTGCATATCACATTTGACCTACTTCCTCTTTATGTTTTCTTCCGATCTGCATATCTTGATATTCCAATTTTGTTTGTTTATTCGTACACATGGAGGGTTATGATTTTGTTTTTATTTTATCATTCTTCACTCTAATTAACTAATGGTTATTTTATTGATTAGTATAAAGAAAGCATTTGCAGGTGAATTTACAGAATCAAAGTGTCAAATTCAATAACCTATTTTGCTATGTGAGTACTGTAGATCTATGTTAGTGAAACTATTCTCTCTTTATTAATAATTTAATTTTAGAATTATTATGTGATTAATGTGTCTTATTTGCACAATCAATTTACTCTAATAGAATTTCATTGTTTATGAGTAATTCATTCAATCTTCCTATAGATGATGGTGTTCTTCATACCATTTGTGTGGGCATAATTTATCAATACCCTTATCTAACAATAGATGGGAAGAGAAAACAGAATTAAGTTACTAATCCTATTTCTCTGTAATACTTCCAACATTAAGAGACATAATTTACCTAAATTATTTTTGGACAGATTGATCATATTCTGAATTAATTTTATTGTTATGAATAAGTTACTGATTCTCTTTCTCTGTAAATTTTCACGTAAGAAGTCTATTGAGTTTTGTTTTTTGGTTGGTTGGTGGCTCATGGAACATGATTTATCGATGCTCATGGAGCATATTTTTTCATCATCCCCGAGTGGCGTCAGAACACCAACAAGCTCCTCGAAAAGCCTTGCAGAAATACTTGCATTTGTGAACCCCTTTAGTTCTCAATGTTGGGAATAATTATGTTCTGTTCCACAGTGAGTTGAGCTCTCATGAACCATACTAATCAGCCAAACGAGCTAGATCATTCATGTCGTCTGCTTTGACACGACTAGCAGGGATATGTAGATCAATAAAGCTATAGTCATTCTGCTTCTGTATGCATGCCAAGATAACCTCTTCTTTCCCATTGTTTCTGAACCAAGTCATCCAAAGATGCTCCTTCTAAGACATATTTCTATCTTCACAATGATCGATAACGATGCATATACAACTCCTCTTATCCACCCCAAGCAGCATATATACTATATGAGGTAAAAGGAATGGAAGATGCTTCGAAGAGAAAAGAGAGACGCTTTATAGTAAAATTTGTACTATTGTATGAAATTAAGTTTCATTTTATGTATGACAAACTTGTTGAACTTGTTAGAATCTAAGTATGTATTCTAATATAAGTCCAAATTCATGTATATCATTCTGATACTATTTATCAATAAAAATTTATCGAATAAGTGATTTTAATTATATTTATGATCTTTGACATATATATATATATATCTCAAATTTTACATCTTTGAAACTAAGCAATGAAGAGGAAACTCATAGACTCATGATATTATTAGCAGCTAATTGGGGAGGAGAATGACGTAAAAAGTTCAACCACATCTGGAGCATCATATAAGTCTGCATATCGTGAAGGAACAGGTTTTCTACACCACCAGAAAACTATCTGTATATAATTGTATTATGGCACAACTAGTTTTTATTAAGGTTTTCGACAACACATGTTATAACATCAGCTATTTTTAGAGTAAAATTTGTTGATTTGTAGAGGAATCTTACATTTTACACTCACTTTCGAATGATATAAAGTGCATCTATTTTCACACGTAACAAAAAATATAATTTATTAGACCTAAAAATAGAGGACAAACTGCAATACAAGCATATAATTTTATCCCATATACATGTCAAAATAAACAATGAAAGTACTATTCAAAGTTAAAAAATTTCAAAGAAAACTAATAAACTAAAATCTAAATAACTGCTTCTTCTTATTTCCTGTATTCTCAAAGCTCCAAATCCTTCATCTTCTTACTCGCTAACTAGGATGGTGTTGTTGGAATGGAGTTGAAGCTGCTTTCATCAACTCCTGAAAGGAAGAGTTATAATTCATCAACACACACTTTAGCATGTACATAATATACAAACGATAGAATAAAAAATGAATAGTTCTTTACCGTAAATGATGTGGCATACTTTAGTTTTACATTGGTTTAGACAATTAAAATACATAATCTAATTTTAATTTCCTTTAATATTTAGTCATGTAACTAATACTTATTAAACTTAATTTTAGCATGATTTAGTACTTTTAAATTATTAAGTATCATTTTCATGATGACTTGTTAATTTGCAATATTTGTTTTACGCGATTTCATTTTTATTATTTTTGTTGGATATTTTAGTGTCATTAATCATATCTTATTGTGTTATTTTTTTAAGAAACATCTTAGATAGTTGTATTTTGGTAGGATTAAAGAAATATTTGAAGTACTAGTAAATTATATGTTTGTATGAATACTTACCGGAAAAACCCAAACCAACCCGAAAAAATTCGAGGTTGAAAAACCCGAGTTTATTGGTTTGGTTTGGTTTATAAATTTAAAAATCTGACACAAATGGTTTGGTTTGATATTTGAAAACCTAAACCAACCCGGCCATGTACACCCCTAATAGAATGTATCATAATGTTATTAAACCATAAGGTAGAAGATTTCAAATTTTTTGTTTCATTTGGTGGATCATTAGCTCTTTCTTTGGTTGCATTTCTACTCCATCGATCTAATAAATAATATGTCGGAAGTGAGTGAATCTGCTTCTTTATAAATACCATTAGTACATGTCTACATAGAATTCCCATGAACTCAAATTTGTGGCATGAACAAACAACTCTTTTCAATGCAAGATCCAAACTAACGATGTATGTCGGCTTTTGTCTTTGAAGTTGATGCAATTTATAGATGTTTCTTCCGTCCTTAACCTCAATCTTTTCAGAGATAAATTTTTGAGATTGAATTAGTTCTTCTTGAAAAATCTGAAATATCTTTCTTGTATATTCCTTCGCCGCTTCATCCTCCATAGGATACAAAGTTTTCAAGATAGGTCTTGAATATTTTGTCTTGTAATCCTTCTCCCTTACTTTATCATATCTAGCGTCAATAGCCTTATCATATTGCACCACAAATATACTCATTGGAGTACTAGAATTCAAATAATCTTTAAAAAATTTGTTCATACTTTCACTTCTTTGACTTGTTGACATGCCTTCACAAAAAGTAGTACGCACATATGCTGGTATCCATTTTTCACGAATTGCATATATTCTCTGCAACCAACTATTCTCTCCTAAATTATACATCTCCATTATTTCTATCCACATTGTTTCAAATTCCTCAGGAGTGGTTGTACCATGAATACACCAACTAAACTTGCTACTAAAATCAACATACTGATGATAAACATGACTTAAATATTCTGGAATCTTCTTTGTTATGTGCCACATACAAAAATGGTGTTTAGTGTTAGGAAATACTGTTGCAACTGCATTTGTTATGGCAGAATCTTGATCTGTTATGATTGTATGAGGCGCAACTCCGAACATTGCCTCTTTGCCAAGTACGAAGTAACCACTCAAAAGTGTCTTGAGTTTCATCCCAAAGTAGAGCACAACCAAACAAAATAGACTGATAATGATTGTTAACTCCAGTAAATGGAACAAAAGGCATCTTATATTTATTTGTCAGATATGTAGGATCAAAACAACTACTTTCCCAAAATTCTTATAAGCAATCCTAGATCTAGCATCAACCCAAAAACAATTAGCTAAATGACCATCTACATCCATTTGAATTGCATAAAAGAAACCTGGATTTTCAAATTGACGCCTTTGAAAATATTGTAGCATTAATTGTGCATCTCCTTTTTCAAGATCTTTTTGTCTTCTAGTTTGCAAATAATTCTGGATATCTTGACTTGTTAAATTCAGTCGATCTACACCCCCAGCTTGATTCATCAACACTGACGCTATTTTACTTGGACGAACTCTAGAGTTATCAAGTAAATCAATAAGATTCTTTTGGGCATCAGATTTTTTTCTTTTTGATCGCAAGAATTTTTTACTATTTGGAGATGCAAGTTCATGATTGTGCTTAGCAACAAGCCTACAAACAACCCAATTACCTTCTTCTTTCTTTGACATATATAACAACACTTTGCATCCTTCTCTGGTTTCATCTCGTGGTTTATTACTTTCTAAATTTTTCTTTGAACGAAATCCTTGCTTTGAACAGACAAACTCTTGACCAATTATTGATTTACCTTTTCTTGACTTAGTCATACGACCTCGATGTACACTAAAACCGCTACAATGAGCATAATTGAGATAAAATTTAAATGAATCATCAAGTGACTGAAACTCCTTACCGATATAGGGGTCTCTCAAATTTCCAACTCCTATTTCGGAAACAATCTGTCTTGTTTCTTCCCTATCACTTTCTTCTAATGAAACTTCAACTTTTGTATGTTGCTCATCTAAATTTGAGTTTTCCATTGATGCTGCAAAATACATTTATGAATGTTAGATAGCTTAAAATTATGAATATGTCTATTTATTATTCAACACTTCCTTTGGAAAATATATTCAGTAGTGAAGTTCAACTAATAAAATTTCTTCCCAATAACTTGGAGTAGAACAGAAGAATTAGAGACGATATGACAATACTTTAAATGCAATATTCACCTCTCTCGACGCTATATTCACCTAATTTTTAGTACATTGAATTATTTTGCTAATGAAGATTTGTCCAAAAGGAGTTTTTTTATGCTTATAAACAAGAAAATATATGAAATTTGTTCTCGCGACATACCGTTGAGTAGAAGAAGCTTGTCAAGGTTTCAGAATGTTTTGAAGTTCTAAAAAATTATTTCTTACTAGGTTCAGAAAGTATGATGTTTGAAGAATTACATGAGCGATGATCTTAAGGGAAAACCTACGATAAACCTAATTATTGTATTAATCTTGGAAAGAAAATAATTTAATTATGGAACTAAATTTGGTTAGAATCCAAATAGGACTCAACTATTGATATTCTTCTTCTTCTCTTTTTAGTAAATGGTAGATATTATTTTCTTTTCTTTTTTATAATTATAATATTTTATTAAAGTAAGTTACCTGATGGTGTAGAAATTTACTACACTGACAGTGCACAAAACTTAAACTCTTTTTTTAGATGTTAATACGACACCGGAAGAATTCATATTTTATACCAATTATAATTCTTTTCAGCTTAAAATCCTAAGGAAGCATGGCAGTAGGAATTAATTAATAAATAAATAAATAAAAAGAAAAAAAAAACGGCAAAGCTATCCTTTTCGTGCTACAATTGGACTGCTGATTGGTAAAACAAACATCTAATTATCCTTTCTCCTAAATCTAATTGGCTAAGGATAATTGGAGGTTGGCAATATGATACTTAAATATCATTTCTATACTCCAATTACGCTGGAGTATATACCAATAAAATAATCTAAAATGCATGGTATATAATTATCGTGTAATTAATACTTCAAGTCTAGTCTTCAAAAGATAAAATATTTTGACAAGACTTGAAGCAGTGGGCATTTGTAATCATTTAAAATTTATTAAATATAAATTTATAAAATGATTCGGATTATATCAAATTCATGAATATATTAGCCCAAATAAATTATGGATTAATATAATTGGGCTAATTATTCAAGTCCAATAAAGTCAAATTAATTGATTTGGGCTACAATAGATGAACCCAATTTGCTAAGTCCAATGTCATCTTATCCTAGAGGCCCATTCTTTTAGTACCATGTGGCAAATGACGTGGCATGCCAAGTCAAACAAGAAGCCAATAGGATCATGACATGTGTCAAAGATGACAAGCCCGCTCCATAAAGCCCATATGCCACGTCCCTTAAATCTGATTGGCCGAAGGGAATTCTGTTCCAATCGCAACTCCTCTATTCTAAAACTATAAATAGGGGTCCTCATAATTCAGAAAAGAGACGGAAAATTCTAAACAAGAAGCTAGAGAAAATCCGTGGTACAAACGCCATAAAATTCTCTATAAAGCTACAAATTTAAGAATTCAAGCATTCAAGTTCAAGAACGATCAAGATTAAGACCATCATATTCAAGAACAAGCTCGAAGCCCTTGAATTTAAGTAAAAGTCAAGATCAAGATAAAGTTCAAGTTTAAGTTCAAGATCAAGCTCAAGAGCCCTTGAATTTATATTTGAAAGGCGAATTCAGAGGAATCATAGAAATTGTAACACTCGCACTTGAAATAATAAATACGATTGTTGCGATCATTTTCCATTTTTTATTATTGTTTTCTTGACGCGAATTTTATTGTCTACAAGGTAATTTTTCCTAATTATAATACATTTTCGAACTTGGGTCTCGAGTTCCTTTGTATTTTGTTTATGATTAGGAGGCGGCTATTGGTATACTATAGGTCTAGGTTTTAAATTGTAAAAATTTTGCTCCATTTGTTTATTTTTTAAAAAATAATTTACACTCTTGTTATTATTTGTTTTTTAAAAAAAAAATTTACAAACTTGTTTGCACTTTCTAAAAAAAATTAATTGTAAAGTTAAAATGAGAATTTTTTTAAAATTAATTCTTTTTTGATTTTATAAATTGACAAAAAATTTAAGATAACTATTTTTATAATATGATCAACTAATATTGAATGAATGACCAATATGAGTTGTGGTGTATAGTTTTGGGACTGCTCCATCCTTAATCAGAGATCTCGAATTTGTGTCCGGGTATAAAGAAAGTCTTGTTAGAAATGCTACACCCAATGAACATTGCAGTGCGTAATTCAGATTTAGTCTCAAATTTTCCATTCTTATCATCAACTCTAGTTGCAGTTGCACTGTTGCAGGCCAATAATGGATATATTCTAATGTGCCGACGGGACCATTAGAGACTAGCCATAACTAAAACGTGTTAATGTAGTAGGATGGTTAGTTGAACAAATACTATATAGTAAATTTGATTTAAACTTGTTATAATTGAATCTATGAATAAATGATAAAGTGTTAAATCTTTTTATGAGATACTTGCAGTCCAAATTTAAAGAAATTCTAATTTTATGCATGTTTTCAATTAGTGTCCATTACGTAGATAAGTTTTCAATAAGTCTCAATAAAACCTCAAATCTGTTCAATTTATTCCAATTGAGACTCATGAGCATAACTAAAAAGAGGTGATATATTTCATACGATTAACTTAAAATAGAGCTAGTGGAAAGAAGGATGAAATCAAGAAGAACATTCATAAAAGAAGAAGAATAGGTATTCAATATCAAAGCTTGACAAAATAATGTATACACTTATAACTATTAAGATGATTATTTAACTACATAAACAACTCTTATAATTTATTGTGTAAAAAATTCATCAATATATATTTGCTTCAAAATTACTCCAAATCAACTTTTTATTCATAACTAAAATATGCCAATGAAGTTCCGATTAAAAAAAAGAAAAGTAGTTGTCATGCAAGCAAATCAATTGGCTAGATTTGAAAATTCCAAGACATCCCATAATAAAATATAATTATCCTTTTATCTATAGAGAAGTACGGAACTTGATGTAAATTATTTGTTTTATCATCGAATTATTGACAATTTTAAAAAATATCACTTTATTTGACTAACTCAACTTAAATACATTCCGATTTGTCACATGGCATAAAAAATGGTCTCAAACTCTTGTAGGAGCGTGAAACTCTTAATAAAAAGTTGCGAAAAGTGTTAAAAACACCTTAAACTTGATGAGAATTTAGGGGTGTATTTCACCCATAAGGCAAGATCACAAGTGTATTTAAGTTCAATTAATCAAGTAAATGGATATTTTTAAAGTTATTAATAATCTAGAGACAAAATTAATAATTCACATCAAGTTTAAAAATATTTTCAATACTTTACTCTTTTGCCTATTCACAGCTTTTAAATTTGACTGCTCATAAACAATATCATGTACTCGTTTTAAATTCCTTCAACTTCACCGTCACTGGCATTGTGAAGTTGATCAATAATCAATAATTGCTCCTACAATGGACGAGTCCTAAATTACGTAAGTTGAAATGGAAGGAGTAAACAACATAAAGTCCAATACTAAAAAGGAAAAACTATCTAACTAGACATAATTTACTAGCATATATACTTAATTTACCTCCCCCCACAACCATCTTCCTTTCTTTCTTAATCCATTCAATACATGTTTGCATATTCCAAATTCAAAACTAAATCTTGATAATCACAAGTATACAAAGAGGTAAATTACTTTTTTCATTATTTTAATGAATTTTGGTTTTACATATCATTCATTTATCTGAGATAGAGTTCATATTTCTCTAAAGATAGGTTTAAATTGTAAAAACTTTGCTCCATATTAGTTGTTTATTCTTTTAAAAAAATAATTTACCCTCTTATTATTATTTTTTTCTGAAAAAATATTTACAAATTTGTTTAACTTTTTTTAGAAAAATAATTGTAAGGTTAAAATGAGGAAAAAAAAATTAATTCTCTTTCGATTTTATATTGACAAAAAATTTGAGATAATTATTTTTATAATATGATCAACTAATATTAAATGAATGACCAACATGGATTATGATGTAGTACTGGAACTGGTCCATCATTAATCAGAGGTCTCGAGTTTAAGCCCAAGATATGAAGAAAGTCTTATTGGAAGTGCTACCACTAATAAATTTTGCAGTGCGCGATTCAGACTTAATCCCAAATTTTCCATTCTTATCATCAACTCTAATTGCAGTTGCACTGTTGCAGGCCAATAATGGATATATTTTAATGTGCCGACGGGACCATTAGAGACTAGACATAACTAAAACGTGTTTATGAAGTAGGATGATTAGTTGAACATATAATATATAGTAGTAGTAGGGTTAATGTACGACATCTCTTAAAATTTGGAGTAAATTTAATTTAGACTTGTTATAATTGAACATATATATGAATAAATGATAAAGTGTTAAATCCTATGAGATACTTTGAATCCAAATTTAAACAAATTCAAATTTATGCATATTTCTAATCAGTATTTATTACGTAGATAAATTTTCAACAAGTCTCAATATAACCTCAAATATGTTCAATTTATTCCACTAGAGACTCATGAATATAACTAAGGCCTCATTTGTTTGTACTTAATGAGGGTCTGAATCTTAATCATTTAGATTTAACCCATTAAGTGCGTTTGATTTTTAGGTCTGAATCTTAATCATTAAGATTCATTCCATTAAGTCCATTTGTTTCTTTTTAAAAAAAACCTCTTAATGGGTCTTAATGAGTCTGAATGAATCAGATCTATAACAGAGTCTTAATACCATTCAGACTCTATTAAAATAAAAAGTGTTCTTTCGTAAAAAAATTCTCTTCTTCCTTGCTTCTCTTCCGGACAAGTTTCAGGTTTCTTCTTCTCCTTTTCCAACCAAATACCATTTTTTTTTCTTTTGAATAAGTAAGTTTTCATAATCTTTTACAAGTATTGCTATATTTTTAATATATAGAATATTTTTGGGTGAACTGATATTTATGAAGAACTCTTCTTGTCACAATTCGTTTGTTGTCAAAACTTCTTTGGAAGAAAATATCATTGTTTCTTGGGAAAAAATTGTTTGAGAAAACAAATAAATCATCTTTTTTTCTGGGGTGAGTTCCAATCTTATTCTTGAAACAATTTTTTGGAAGAAGTATTCTTGGTTTGGATTATAACTTTTATTGATATAGTGTTTAATTCCTAATTTTAAAAAAAATATTATGCATGTCCAACTATTGAAAACAAACAATCTTAATGATTTCGTGTTTAGACCTAGAAACTACATCTTAATATTCAGACAAGCATTCAGATTTTGACATTTTAATTTAAATGCTAATCTTAATATTCAGATGTGCATTCAGATTCAGACCTCTTAATCTTAATGAAAACAAATGAGGCCTAAAAGGAGGTGATATATTTCAGCGATTAATTCAAAATACGACGATGAAAAATGTTATAATAATCTGGCCTGGAAACTAGTGGAAAGAAGGATGAAATCAAGAAGAAGAAGTTTTCAAATATTTGGGGGTGAATTTTTTTTAACATTTGAAATATTTTTCAAAATCATTTTAAAAAAAAAGGTCTGATGAGGGTGGCAGGAGGTTGAAAAATGAAAATTTTTAAATTTGAAATATATTTCAAAAACAGTTTTTAATTGAGGTGGGGGATGGGGGGTCGGGGTAAATTTTTTTTAAAAAAATTTGAAATACTTTTTTAAACAGAAATCTTGAAATTTGAGGGGGAGGGGGGGATTGGGTGAGCTAAAAGAAATCTTGAAATTTGAATTATTTTTAGAAAATCATTTTAAATTTTTTATTTTATTTATTTGAGGAAGGGGGATTGGTTTGGGGGTAGGGGTAAAAAAAATATTTGAAATATAAAAAAAATTAAAAATATTAATTTAGTTTTTTTTATGAGGAGGGTCGATTACAGGTATGGGGTAAAGTAAGATTGAAGGATGGAGTAAGCTTTTGTGCTTTGTAATTATTTTCCTTAATTTTTGAAGGGAGATTATTTTTCTTAAATTTGAGGAAAATGAGCTAACTTGAAATTTTCAAAACATTTTAGCCAATAAAACATGGAAAAGTTGAAAAACATTTTTCCTTTGTACCAAACACACCCATAGTCTCAACTCTCAACTTATTTTCTGATCGACGATGTTTGAATAATTTATATCCACCATAGAAGATAAATGGTGGCCAAGTTTTTTTCCATTTTTATCATGTAATCTAGTTAATGTCCAGAAATGAATGTTAATGTCCTGACGGGGACCGCATCAATAAGACTATCCCATTACTGAAACGTGTCAAACAAATACGAATATACGATGGCGGATGGCATATTTTCGTTGGCAAGCACATCAATTTCTATGCAGCCCTTGGTGTTTTTTGCTTAAGATTTTTCAATTTTCTCATAGGAAAAATTACTGAAGTATTTAAGTGCACGTATTTGATATATATTTTTTTGTTCAAATATTATTTTACTGTAAATTTTTTATACAAACAAATAATATTTGAAAAAAAATAATAAAAATAATAAAAAGGTAACAATTAATTCAAAGCAATGGCGCACAACACCTTAGCCTTGTGCGGGGCCCACGCGCCTTGCTTGGATTCTGTAAATTTTCCGTGAAAGTTTTACGGTGTTGAATCAAATCAACACTTTAAATTTTCACGTGGGTACATACTGTGGATAAGTTTCAACAAAAATAAAAAAAATATAATTCAATTAATAGTCGAAAATTGTTGGATAAAGTGATAAAAAATTTATTCATATTAAAATGAATAAATATTTACTAAAAAAAAATATATAAAAATCACAAGCAAATAAAATTTGAACAAAATTTTTTACAGTAAAATAATATTAATATATATCAAATACGTGGATTCATTTAGCTTCTTTTAAGTTTTAACCACGACAAAGATAGTAAAAAAAAATAAAATTAATTTAATCGGAATGAAATAGATTTTTTTTTAAAAAAATTAGAGGAAGGCGCGGAATTCCATGCGCCTTGTAAGACGCATGACAACTGAGCCTTACAAGGTGCATGGAATTCCGCGCCTTACGGCGCCCATCCTAATTTTAACGACGTTAATTCAATCATTAGAAGGTTGCCCTTTTGACAAAATATTTTCTTTCGTACTCCAATCCATCCTGTAGCTATATAATGAAAACAGAAAAATGTCAAAATTGCTCCTGAACTATATGAAAATAGATCTACCTTTCGTTACATTTTGGGATAAAAATGCCTCCACCGTTATACCAAGAGTCCATAAATGTCCTCAAGACTTAACCATCCAAAATTTTAATGATGTGGCAAGCCACGTGGAACTAATTCCTTCACCTCAGCGTTGCCAACTAGATTTTCACTAAATTATGGATCATCAATTTTAACTCAAACCCTAACCCATTGCTTCCGACCCGACCCGTTAAAATTAATTATGAAATTCTTGTCTATAAATTGAGAGGTCCTGTATGAAGCATGCACATTAGACTAAAAGAAAATGAAGAGCGTTGTTTTGCTAATTTCATTTCTCCTTGCATTTTGGTGTTCATGCACTAGTGCTACAACAACTCCTAATCCAGTGTTGCAGGTGGTGCGTGACATTCATGGCGATATTCTCACACCAGACTCCAGGTACTTTGTCGTGTCAGCAATAAACGGAGCCGGAGGTGGCGGAGTATTCCGTGGCATTGGAGCTGGTCATGACGCTAACTTCGTCTGTCCCTTTCAGGTTTGTTAAACTATATAATCGATCATCTCTATTAAAAAATTAATCATCGAGTATATTTTTAATAATTATTTATCTCTAATTTGTGTGGATACTCTTGATTAAAAAACATGTTCTGAACCTAACTCAACTCCATAAGCGATGAGATGATCCATGGTATCCCAAGACATATAAGGAGACCCCAAGGACTGGACATCTAGAGCATCAACGGTATAATAGTACTGGTTCTACATCCAATAAACCAAGAAATTGAAACAAACATAAGTTGTAATATCATGATAAGAACTTATAGTTTAGTCATAATTCAACCAAAAAAGTTAACTCATAATTAGAAATTCTCAAGACCATAAAAGAGATTATTTTCTAAATTATATTAAATTTTCCATTTAATGTGAAATCTAATGCATCCATTCTCCCAAAACTCCAGTCTTGCATGATATCACATTGGTAATGTTGTATATTCAATCAAATACCATATATATATATATAGTTGATTATATTATATTTCAACAAGTCGATTTTTATCTTCTTTTTTTTTTTTTTGGTTACAGGTGTTGCAGTCTGGGCGAGATTTGGACAGAGGTTGGCCAGTGATTTTCAAACCAAAGGCAGCGAAACAAGTAGAAATAACTGAATCGAGCGATGTTAACATTGAGTTCTATATTGACAATCCAAGTGGGTTTTGTAACAACACAGTGTGGCAAGTAGAAGGTTTCCCAGGACATGCTATGCCAATGTACTTGGACACCAATGGGGAGGCTGGACATGTTAAGAATGTGGCCTCATGGTTTCAAATTAAGAAAACTGGAAGTTACATGTATAAGTTGATGTTTTGTCCTTATGGAGAGCCCATCTGCACTGACATTGGCATCGACTATACTGCCGGAAGGCGATTGGCCATAGGAACAGGCAATACCTTCAATCTTGTCTTCATTAAGGATACTAACATTGGAATTAAATCGATTGTATAATTTGGTTAATTTCGACCAAATAATATGTATCGATCCTTTTCACTGTATTATTTTCATCATGTTTGTACGTACGTACCTACCTACTTGTATTCTCTAAATAAAGCTACGCATGTGTGATGTGTAGCCTCTATCGTTGTAAAAGTATTGCTACCTTAATGTATCCTTGAGTTTGTTTTTTTTCCTTCTCGACTCAAAATAATACATAAAAAAAATGTACTTGAGCGGTTGGCCGTCCTAAGTCTAGCACTTGAGGCAGTAGGAAGATATGAGTAGTAGTTGGGAGGACAGTGGGTTAAAGTAGTTGATGAAAAGGAAACAGACAGAAAGTGGTAAAATGGACTTTATGTTGGAGAGTAGGGGTGCAAAATGGGTGGGTATCCGTTCGATTAATACATTTTAAAATGAGATAATATCACAAAAGGTCACTCAACTTTGAGAATTTATCTAGTAAAATTATTAAACTTTATTTTGTATCAATAAAATCACTCAACTTAGATGTTTGTATCAATAAAATTATTCAACTAAATTTATCATTAATTAAATATATGATATTATTTTTATTGTCTTACCTGCAATTAGATCCAAATTGATTCACAATTCTATGGATCAACCCAATTAAAAAACCCAACACTTGTTTACTTAATTATATCGTGCTCATTGGATTGACAGATCTCTTAAACTTGTCTTTATTTTCATCTTGATCTTTCATAGCCGAAGTGAGAGTGGATCCAAAGAAAGATAACTAGCAGCAATCTGCAATGACAGAGCTGGCAGTAAGCTAATAAACTTGCCCCCTTTTAACCACCGTTTGTGGGTTTGTAGATTGATTAGTGGACATACTTGATAGAGCAGAAGCTTATACATGTAATTGCACTCTCTTTAATAGGGAAATATCATGTAATTGTACTCTCTTTAATATATGTAAGGGTGTAGCAACCTCTATAAATACACTTTTTCTTTTTTTCAAAAAACCATCCCCAATTGGTTGTGAGTCATTGAAGGGGGTTAGGCTCGATTCCTACAGAAAAATATTTTTCAAAACTTTCCTTAAACTCCATCACCTGAAATGAGTTCGGAATCCAACTTCTGACCCAAACTGTGACCTTGATCCAAAACCCAAATTTTGACTTCTTGACCTTGATTCAAGACCTCTGATTTTCAAGAAAAAAAATTCAACAAAAAATAATGAAAATATTGTCCTTCATACTCATTTTATACTTCATCTCTCTCTTCGTCCTAGCTCCCCCTGTCTTCTTCCCCCAAAACAACAATAAACACTAAAACAATTTAAAAAAGAAAAGAAGAAAGAAACAGATCTGAAACGGGAAAAAAGAAGAACAAATTTGAAAAAAAAAAAAACATATTGAAAGTGGGAATGAAACTTTAAAATAATTTTTTTTTACATAATTAAATGTCACATATAATCATTTACTTATGTGTTTGTCACATCATTAGTGAATGTATTAAACTGTTCTTAATGTTTTTGCTAATTATAAAAATGTGTTAAAATAATACGATAAAATTTTACTACAAATATTTAAAACGAACAAAATCTACTTGAGATGTAGATAACGGTGTGAATTGTACCGATCCAATCCGTTTATTCGCATCCTAAATTGGAAAATTGTTATACAAAAAAATTTCTACAACAACAATAAACAAGGAGACTTCTACTTCAATTCAATATACAATAAAATTCATGACTCCTCATTACAATAGTATTTCTTGAACTTTTTTAGATCTTTCCTCTTCAACTTAATTATGTCTACTGGGCATGACTAATAAAAATTAATATGCAATTGATTAAATTGAGAGACATCAGAGGGAGTCTGTTATGAATCAGTCCAAGACCAATGTCGATATACTTAGGGATATCAGACAACCAACTACTGGGCGGAAAAATAGAATCAGAAGACCTTCATAAAGGTTGATTTGAGAAATAGGTCCAATTAACAATTGGTTTAAAAGGTCACACATTTAGAAAGAATAGTTAATGCTTATTATAACCATGCTTAGGCAAAGTATGTATCACTCATTCTGCTTTCTCTAGGTCTAGTTCCTCGCCTCCTTCTTTAGTTGATCCTAGGTAGTTTTTACTTTCAATTTTTCTGTATTTCTATTTGGGCTTTTGCCTTTTGAGTTGTTGCATTTAATTTCTCAAATTATAATTGAGATTTAGCCTTACTGATATAGTTGAGAAATTGGTTTGTGTCGTTATTAAATTTGAGTTCATTATAAAGTCCATCGATTAGAAGAAGATTTGAGAAATGTAATTTTTATGTTAGCTAATTATTTGTTGTACTCCCGGAAAGGAAATTGTATAGGCTATATACTTCCTCTCCTTTAGATTGTTTGATCAATCTCTTTTGCTCGTTAGAGGCAAGGTCCATGTCCCCCTCTAATCTTTTGTAAGTATTTCTATTTATATTTTACATGGTAGGGGTCTAGTCAAACCCTCCACACTCGCAGGCTCACAACCTATTGGTGATGGCTTTTGATTTAAAAAAAAAAAGAAAAAAAAAGTCCATCGATTAAAATGAGTTCTATCTTGATTCTTGACAATCCAACTATTGGTAAGAACAATGTGTGGAAGGTGGAAGATTTCCAAGGACGTGATATCCCATTAATGTTCTTGTCAACTAATGGGGAGGCAGGAAATTGAGTCCGGCTCTAAAACACACTTTTTGAATTCTACAAATCAAATCAAAACAGATACTTCGCTCATTTATGAGTGAATTGTGACTAAAAAATTTAATTTTGATAGACGGATGCTATAATAATTTTTTTTTATTTTGGGGTAACTGACAAAGTTAACTTTGTTAGTCACAGTTCATCTATAAATGAGTGAAGTGTCCATTTTAATCTGTGCTTTTAGAGAGGATCTCTTTTGATTGGTAAAGTATCAAAATATCCATTTTGAAGACGAACTCAATAATATACTGGAATTAGAAGGAGCCAGCTATATCATTTACTAAGATTATCTATTTAATTTTGGTTGGTAGAGTTATATTGTAGAAAGACATTCCAATATATGCACGTGAATTACCCAATTTAAATATTTACATCCTAAATTGGACCACTAATAATTACTAGAAATGTATAGTAATGTCCCGGGATCCCACGAGTAAAATATGCCAATTAAGTACCATCACAAATTTGTTGTCATGCAAGCACATCAATTGCTACCACTTATTATTTTGGTAGATAGATACTCGAGATAAATATAAAAAAAAAAAAATAGAGGCCTTTGGTGTCCCCTTCAGTTAAAAAAACCTAGCTTTTTTATACATAAACATTAATATTACGTGGAATACAAGAGGATCGATAGAACGAGGATCCACATTAGTTAGAAAGTGAGCTAGCTAGGTTATAATTAGCATAGATAATTAACTATGCATGTTAATTTTTTTGAAAGCCAATGGATAAGGCTTGTTATTGAGAGCTAGACGGCTGATTCCACTATCAACGTACAGTCAATCCGATATATTCACAATCAAAGTCGTCACATTCTAGACACGTTAATTTACCTTAACTTGTAAGCATTAGGTCACATATTTCTCAATCTTAAACCAATTCTTTATGGTTTCAGGTCCTGGAAATCTTAAGTTACCACCAGTTACAACAAACCTAGGTGGTAATCACCGAACATTATATATATATATATTAATGTCTACATTTTCTTCGACTTTATCACCGGAAAGAATATATATGTTCGATAGTAACGAATTTCACGGGGGTGCTTGATCCAAATTTACCAGAATTATAAGCAGCAACGCCGTTTGGGCATTTGGTATTTCCAACATCAGCTAAGTATACGTTTCCGCCTCCTGTGAGAACACTCACAATTATGTACTCCTCCTCAATCTTGAGTGGTTTGCCGTCCATGTCTAGCACAAGAGGGATATATATCTTCATCATCATCATAATTAGTGGTGGCAAATGGCCGGGTTGGGTCAAATTTGGGCGGGTTGAAAATGGGTCAACATAAAATGGGTAATAATTCAATCCGCCCATATTTGACATGGGTAACAAATGGATTCAGTAAAATACTAGTTTACCCATATTTTCATGATTGAATAGTACTCTACTTAAGAATTCAACATGGAAAAAATATCTAGCACAAGAGCAATATCTTCATCATCGTCATCATACTCATAATCATCATCGGATTATTGTCGGAAGTTAAAGTGGTTGATGATTGACAAAAGGAAACTAAGGGTAGTTGAAAGCAAGAGCAAGCTCAAAATATTGATGGACTTCATATTGTTAAACACTTGTGTATTTTGCTTGCTGTTAGTATATCTTCAATTTATAGACCACCACATTGCAACAATACCCTAGTTACATGTGATATATAGTTATAATATATAAGTACTCTCTATGATTTGAGTCTCCTTTTGAATACAAAATCGTCTTTGTTAGGGAGCGTTTTATCCTCAATGTGGAACTTTTCGATGCAAAACTAAGTAGTCGAAGTCCAATATAAATACCAGATATAGGAGGAGAAACTAAAAATAAAATAAAATAATAATAAAGAAATAAATAAAGTTTTGTTGGTTTTACTTTGGTAAGAGTTGGATGGGTTAGTTTATGATCCATTGTTTAGCTATCTTAAAACTCAGTTCGTCTCAGCCTAAGTAATATTTTGACCTATCCATTTATACTGGTTTCTAGCTATCAAATTATACGTCAATTACGAGGAGGTTTACATTATTATAGTTCGAGAAATATGGAATTACAGAGAAATTCAGAGAGAAATATCATGGGAGGAATATAATTGTATCCACATGATTTATTACGTTAGTATAATTTGATACCAGTAAATTGAACTAAGCCTGCCTATATTTGACAAATGGATCACGCATACATACACATACAAATTAAACTTTTGATTAGAATTAAAGGAAAAATGGGGGTGTGTAACCGTGCAAGATCGTGTATTCCCTCTATTTCTAATTACTTGTCCACGCATGTTAAGAAAACAATGATCGACATAGCGAGTTTACCATTTTACTCCTATTAATTAAGAAATTGATAAATTAAAAACTTAAAGATTTTCAAAAAATTCTATCTTTTTTCAAAGTAATTAAGTGAGAGTATAATAATTAAAAAAAATTATCCTTTTTTGATTTGCCAAAATGGACAAGTAATTAGGGAGAACTAAAAAAAATTGAACAAGTAATTAGAGACAAGGGAATTACGTCAAGTGCACGACAAGGGAACCAGCTCCCCTCCATTATCCATTCCCTCCATTTCGTCAAGTGCACGTCTAGATTAGAGACATGTGTCATATTTAAAGTTTAAAGGTCAAGATTATATCATATGAATAAAAATCATAACCATAGTTAAGCCAACTAATTTTAGAAAACTACTCTCCAAATTTGGTAAGAATTACAATATATTCCATACAAAATTTGATATTTATTTCATATCTTTAATTTCATCTTATATTTTTAATTTAAAATTTAATATTTAAATACAAAAATATAATATGAAATTAATGATTATAACTCAAAAGTCACTCAACTATTGATATTTTACTTAGAAAGTCACCCAACTATTGATATTTCACTTAAAAAGTCACCCAATCAATTTAAATGTTTATTTTGTTTATTAAATTTTGTTGAAATCTAATTTTATTTTAAACTATTTTTATAATAAATAAGAAGATATCTATTTTATCTATCTTACTAATCCACTCCAATTATTTAAGTATATTTCTTTTTTTGAAAAATGTACTGTAGCAATAGACAAAAAAAATCATTTTCCATTCTAGCAATTGTTTAGTAGAATTAAATAAGCTAAAAAATGATCCCAAAAAAAGGAGAACATTGAAATTGATCAGAAGTAATTAAGAAGTAATCAAAAGAACGCACAATAGCAATCTTTTATCATTTAAAAAAAAATTGGTTTAAAACTAAAATTTACAATTTAATATTTAAATATAATATAAAATTAATGGTATTAATAAATATCAAATTTTGTATAGAATATATTGTAATCCTTACCAAATTTGGAGAGTAGTTTTCTAAAATTAGTTGACTTAACTATGGTTATGATATTTGTTAATATAATATAATCTTGACCTTTAAACTTTAAATCTGACACATATCTCTAATCTAGACGTGCGCTTGACGAAATGAAGGGAAGGGATAATGGAGGGGAGCCGGATCCCTTTTTGTTTGCTAATCTATTCAATATACAACGAAAAGAGAAGCACGTGTACGTAGCTGCTAAGGGCATTTTTGAGAAACAAAAAAATGGCTACCTACCTACCATTTTAGATTTATTTAAGTCCTAATGTTTAAGAGACACATATAATAATACTCTTTTTTATGTTTATTTATATGTCATCATTTTAGATTTTACGTTCTCTTAATGAATTAAATAAATTTACCATTGTTAGTGTTCTTTTAAAGTCAAGTTTTCAATCAATGAATATGAATTAATATATTTTGATTAAATTAATTTGACCAATAGACATGAATTATTTACTTAGTTTTTAATTATTGGTCAAATATATATTTTCAAGGGTAATAATTCTAAAGGGTAAAATAGAAAGAATAATGTCATGTATACGTTGTTTCGGTGAAATGACAAATGTTAAAGAATATTTATTTTTAATAAGGACGATATATAAATAGATACAGAGAGAGTAATATTAAAGATGTTCTATTTTTACAAGTAAAAAATATCAAATAGAAGAAATCAATTTTAACCGACTCTAATTTCTGATTTTTGATTAAATATTATATGTCAAAAGTTAATCTAATAGCTATAATATATGCATTTGTGTTGTAAACGGGGTGGACATTTGTTTATTCGGTTCGGTTGTGTTAAAATTTGATTTGATTCTTTGGTTTTCAATTTTTAAAAAATGTGCACCAAATATCAAATCATATTAATTTGGTTCAATTTGATTTTTGCAATTTCGATTCAATTATATTTCTTAAATGATTTTTCGATACAAGTGAGATATAAAATAAGAAAAAAGTTATCAAAATATTTAACTAAACATAAGAGTTGAAATAAATACGTTGACAAGCACTAACTTTTGTTGGTGATAAAAATGAGAATAAATCTAAGTATAATTTTGGCTAGCAGTAGCAGCCAACACACCCTTTTTTTCTTTTCATTCACTAATATATGTTGCATGCGCCTGTTGGCTGCTACTGCTAGCCAAAAATAGCAGCTGTGCTTTTATATTTAACTATTGTTTAGCTTTAAACTTCTCAAATATCTTTAATGAAATAATTTAATGACATAAATATTTAACCTAATTTGTGGACAAACAAATTTCAAGAATGGTCACACCACCTACCGAAGTTAAGACGTCCACACACACATAATATTTAGGCTGTTAAAATAAGGCCTAGGGTCTAAAAATTGACATTAGAGGCATTTCAAATTCGATGATAATTTTATATCAATTCACATAATTTAAAGATATTTTAAATCTATTTGTATAACTTTAAATTGACGGTGGTACAATTTTCTTTTAATTTCCACTTAAACTTTAGCTCTGTCTCCTTTTGGTTTCAATTACAGCTTTAAAGGACAATTTGGGACCCACAATTTACATGTCTAAAAGTTAATGGATCCAACAAGTTTTGTTGGTTGTACCTAGGGGTGAGCATAGTATGGTAAGGTATGGTATTTGAAATTTTTGATACCATAATTTTGATATTCAGTTTTCAAAATATTATATCATTATCATATCAATTTATTTTGGTATATTGAAGTTCGGTTTCAGTACTTTACGGTATAGTAAATCGGTAATCATAATTTGTTCAATTTCGACTAATATATACCCATGTAATAGAGTATTATGACTTTGACAATTAAAAAAAGATTCAATTGTATCATACTAACACATTACACAAGTAGAAATATATATGCAAAATAAAGTACAAACAACTTCTTTTGTTAATCTATAGGTTCTTACAGGAAAATAAACGGGAAGATCAACAAAACATTAGCAATCCTAGTTGGATATGGTCACTCAAATGTCCAAATAAGATTAAATTTTTTCTTTGGCTTTGTCACCATAACAGATTACCAACTAAAAGCTACCTCAAATCTATTGGGATTGATGTCAGCGACCTATGCAATCTATGCAAAAAACCAGAAACAATCAAACATATTTTCGTGGAATGCACGAATGTAAGGCAGTTGTGGAGGGAACTGGGGTAATTTACACCATAAATCAGTTCACAATTGACAAAGGTTCTGACTGGTTAACACTACTAAAAAGCCTCAACATTAACATAAAAAGTCATACAACTTGGAAGGAAGTTTTTCCCTTCTATATATGGAACATTTGGTTAACAAGAAACAAAAACTACCATAATAATGAGAAAAAAATATTTCATCAAAGAACGCTTTGTATCATGTTGTTGAATACTATGCTCTTACAAACAATACACACACGAAAGATAAAAAATATTATCAACTACCTTAAATGGACAGCACCCAGTCAGGGCTACATGCTCTAAAGCGATGGATCGTTCATGGGAAGCACAAGACAAGGCGGAACAGGAGGAGTTATTAGGAATAGCAAGGGCGATTGGGTTGTGGGATATATGGGAAACTTGTATATGGCAAATAACATGAAAGCTGAATTGATAGCACTTCTGCAGGGACTTCGAATAGCACTAGAAAGAGGATTAGTACCATTGGAAGTTAATGTCGATTGCAAGGAAATTAAAAACCCTCATTCAAGGAGAACACCCCACTTATGAAAATATTCTTTCTGATTGCAGGGATCTACTTCACCGCCTGGGGAACCCCCTAATACACCACACCTTTAGAGAAACAAACCAAGTGGCAGACGCTCTAGCAAAGGAAGGCGCATATTTATTTTTTATTAGTATTTTAGAGTGTGTGCGTACGTGTGTGTGCGCGTGTGCGTACGTGTGTGTGCGCGTGTGCGTGTGTGTGTTCGTGTGTACGTGTGTGCATGCATGTGTGGGTGTGCGTGTGTGTGTTTATGCGTATGTGTGTGCGTGCGTTTGTGCGCATGTATGTGGGTGCTAGTTATTTATGTAACTCTATATATACTTCGGTATGATATTCGGTATTTCGGTATGTTCTATTGAAATACCAAATACCATATTGAATACCTAAAAAAATTAAAATGTATACCATATATGTTACTCTCTCAGTTCCAATTATGCAGTACGAGTGAAATTTTGAAAGCTAACCAAATTTTTAATATTTTAAATTGAGTTTTAGTATTATTTTTGCAAATGCATAACATATAAAAAGAAAAATAAGAATAAAATACTAAAGGTAAATAGAGGAAGTTGAAGGAGAAGGGTAAACCGGTCAAATGATGGGCTAACCCTAAGTAAAATGTGGGTTTTCTTTTCTTTTTTTAAATAAAATTTATTTTCATTCTCTTATTATATGAGAGGGAGTTTGAGAAGAAGGAAATTTGTTTATGTATTTCCGATACATGTGAATTCACTTGGATATAGTATATTTAAAATAATTATACTTAATTTTGATCTCATGTATTTCGAGATATATGTAGCTGAGATACATGTAGCTAGTTGTATCAAAATTTAGTAAGATCCGTAATATTACAAACTATAATATATCAAATAATTAGTTCCTAAACTAGTGAGATTTCTATAAGTTTCTCATTATTTTATTATGTGTTTGATTATGAATATTAGTCTCAAAATTCCACATTTGTACTAAATTGGCAAGATTAACTATTCATATAAAATACACGATAGCTAATTTCATGAAATATGATCTTTGTCTGTCTCATCTCACCAACCAAACGATTCAATAATGTTTATCAACTACTTTTAATCAAGAGAGAAGTATTGAAAACACCCCTAAACTTAGCGTAAATTATTAATTTCACCCCTGAACTATCAACTACCTTAAAAATACCACTCTACTTGACTAATTAAACTTTGATACACCCTTGATCTGCTACATGACATAGCAAGTGTTCTCAAACTCTTGTACGAACATGAGATCTTAATAAAAATGAATAAAAAATGTTGTAAATAGTCCACCAAACTTGACGAGTATTTAGGGGTGCATTTCACTCATTAGTATGATTGGGGGTGTATTTAAGTTCAGTTTGCCAGGTAAAGGGTGTTTTAAGACTGTCGATCAATAGTTCAGTATAATAATTTATGCCGAAGTTAGTGGTGTTTTCAGTACTTGTCTCTTTAATCAACAAATCCAAATGAAAGAATTCTAAATTACTTCCTAATTCCGTTAAAATATACACAAATTCTTGTCTATAAATTGAGAGTTCCTGCATCAAACTAGTAGAATAAAAGAAAATGAAGAGCGTTGTTTTGCTTATTTCACTTCTTGTTGCATTTTCCTCTTCATGTACGGCTACAACAACTCCTAATCAAGTCTTGAAGGTGGTGCGTGACACTGACGGCAACATTCTCATATCAGACAACAGGTACTTTGTGGTGTCGAGCCGGGGTGGCTGAGTATTCCGAGGCTCGACCTTAGAAGGGTAGCTCAAGGTGTCCTTGAGTTACCCTTCAACATTCTCAGATCAGACAACAGGTTTGTTAAACTATATGCATGACCGTCTGATCTTTTAAAAGATTAAACTGTTAAAGCATTGAGTACTGTATATATAAATTTAATTATTATTTCACTTATTTAAAATAAGAGATATCTTTCTCTACTTGAATACTAAGTTAAAATTGTGTGTCATAATATAATGTATATATAAGGAGACTCCATTTTTAAATTTCTAACCAACATTCATCTTTTATCTTTTTTGTTTTTGTTGCAGTATCGGGAAGATAGGAACAAAGTGTCACGACCCAAAAATGGACGTGATGGCACTCGTCTTAACCCATCAAGACAAGTCAGCCTAAAACTCAACCATTACAATAAAATGCGGAAATTTTTATAATAAACTCAAATATACCCCCAAAATCTAGTTGTCATGTGTACAAGCCTCTAAAGTATTACAATAGAATCAAAAGAAAAATACAAGTCTCATATGACATTGTTTCTAGAGTAGAACAAGATCATAAACAGGAGTAAGAAGGATCGCTGAGAAGACAAACAACTACCTCACAAATCTCCCAGAAGCCTCGAAAAAGAAGAGAATAACAAGTACCACAAAAATCCAAGCTCGTAACCTACAAAAATTTGTAGAAGCAAGGGGTGAGTACCAAACCACACGGTACTCAGCAAGTAAACCTCTAAACACGAGCTAAGGGGATAGAATACAAGTACTCCTTACACCCCAACCGAAC
>NW_006239089.1:631537-661078 GCF_000226075.1 Solanum tuberosum | reverse complement strand
CACATATTACAAGGAAATACACGAATTCCATCCACTTAACAAGGGTTTAGAAATCCACTTGCCTCAAATAATCGAACAATCACTCCGAGACTTGAGTCTTCCCTTTTTGTTGTACTTCCGACTCAAAGCAATCTATTCACATTAATAATCACAATAAGATTTCGAAACTAACAACACCCACATTACTATAGGTCTAGCCTAGACCCAAAAACTCACTCAAATTTATAATCAATTTCTTAAATCTTGATGCCAATTAACATGTCAACTCTTTCAATTTTCTCCAAATTTTAAGCCTAGGATTAAATCTCAATATATCAAAATATGAATCATAGTGTGTTAATGAAGAAAGTCTTAAACATCAAATCCACGCTAAGCCTGAGAATTAGTAATTGACCGCGTAAGAGAGTGCGTCAATTCTGACAATTCCCAATTCCCTCATCACCTAATCATTGTTATATGATTACCTCATTAATTATTGTAACAATTTTCCATCAAATATTGTTTGCCCAATTCACAGAAACCACCAAAATGTTGTGGCAGCCACATTAATTCAAAGTCACGTCTTCCCACATATATATATATATATAATTTAGCACTTCAATTCTATCCCTTAGTCCTCAATCAAATTTCATATATTTTGTTTGATAAAATATTTCACAAAACCCCAAACAACTTGCAACCCGGAAGAATTAAAACGCACATGATTGTTTCCATAACACCCACAATTCCATTCCTTTTCATTAACACTGTTACAATTCAATACCCACTATTCCTAATTCCAAAAACAATGTTAAATACATGTATATATATCATCTGCCAATTCCTTATTTCAAATCCCAATCTATATTTAACTATAGCATATTAAGGATTTTTCCACTAACTTCTAACCACAAATTTTATATTACAAAAATTCATAATTGCATTCAGTGACGGAAAATTGTGAATAAACTTACCAGAAGTCGATGCCCTCTCGTCCGACGCCACTCAGGTAATTTTCTCCTCTTTTTATTGTCGTTTTCCTTCCCTAAATTATTCTAAAACTGCTAAATTCTTTTAACTTATTTCAGTGTATGGGCCAATTGGTAAGGGTATTAACTAAATTATGGACTTGGCCCATTAACCACCAATTAATAAAAATTAATTATTTAATAAATACCCACTAACTAAATAACTGTAGTTATCAAATAGTTCAAATTCCCAAAAATTACATTTCGGGTCATTACACAAAGTATGTCAGTGTATAGCAAACCAAAGGCAGGGAAACAAGTATAAATCAGTGAAGCTAGTGACGTTAACATTGAGTTCTATCTTGACTAGAAATGTTGCTGGTGATTATTCGTATAAGTTGGTCTTTTTTGTCCTCCTAGCAAGCACGTATGTCTTGACATTGGCATCGAGTATGTTGACGCACAACCGCAATTGGCCATAGGTCCACAACCACCCAACACCTTTCAACTTCACTTCATTAAGGCTACTTATATCGGAATTCAATCGATTATATAATTCCGATGTAAGTATATCTGTGTTTCCGAGTAGGTGGATGAATAATGCAATTAATAATTGTCGTAAATCTTACCAAAAATACCTTCATCATGAACACTTGTACCGGATTCACCAAAGCTTGTACTTCACCTATAACTGTTATAGGAAATTCTCATAGCTTGAGGCTTGTCAAAAGACACTGTCCTTATGGATATTTCACCCGATTTGAGTGTATCCCCCAGGATTCAACAAGCTCTTCTAGTATAAAACTATATATAGGAGCCAGAAACTAACAAAGATTCAAAGAACAAAACTCAGCACACCAATAGAATATAGAAGAAAAGATATACTCTTAAAATGTATTGTGTTCTCTGCCACTTTGTGATAGAGGAAGACTAGATTTTTATAGAACCATACATTAGGCCAAAGCCTCCAACGGTTAGACAAAGGAATTAAAGACAATAATGTGGAATGAAGGCAGAAGTTTTGAAGGCCAATTAAGAGGAAAACTGTCATACTTTGACCAACATTAATATTGATTTATAGGATAATTAATAGAAAGTTAACACCCATTTAAAATGATGAATGTAGAAAATAATATGAACACTTCTTTTTGAGATACTAGAATCATTTTTCCAACAATAACATCATTGCATAACATCTTTGCGACAAGATCGCAACCCTATTCGGAAAGGTTTCGGAGTTGACACTATCATACCAATAAGATCTTCTAGCTCCAGAAACACAAGATTGATAGGCAGAGGTGTACGTGCATGTGCACCGCTTCATTTTTTTAATTAGTCATATATATATATATATATATATTCTTAAATAAATGTGCACCCTAATACATATAAGTTAAGTTGGTGTAGTGATCCAACACTTGGTCATTGCGCTTCTTAGCAACTCGCAGTTTAAATGTAAAAATATAAGATGAAATTAATGATATTAATAAATATCAAGTTTTGTATGGAATATATTATAATTCTTACTAAATTTAGAGAGTAGTTTTCTAAATTCAATTGACTTAACTATGATATTTGTTAATATAATATAATTTTGACCTTTAAATTTTAAATAAGACACGTGTCTCTCATATCTAGATGTTACTTGACGAAATTGTAACACCCCGACTTTTCAAAACGTCTAAATTAACTTGTATCTTCGTGGAAATATAAGGAGGGTAGGTAATAAATTAAAAATGATATGGTATGTCATATTTTAAGTGTTCAAGGGTTGTATCTCAAGTTTTGAAGTTAAGTAAGTGGAAAAATAAAAGTTGGCGAAAGTTATCATAAGTTCCTTTTTAAAGATTTCTCTGAAATTTGGGTCAAATGTATTGGATGTTTTCTCCCAATATATAAAGAGTTAGAAGGCCTATTACCCATTAAATCGAAGGCTTACGAGTCTAGTTTGCAACGCACAAAACCCCGTATCAAACCAACATCAGAGTAAAAAGTTATGAGGGTTTTACTAGGGACTGTCGGGGCAGAATCCGGGTCGGATCCGAATCAGGTCAAAAATATGGTATGTTGGCTTATTTAACGTTTTAAGCCATGAAAACATTTCATTTCAGTTCCAAACCAGAGAGAAAGCTTAAGAGAGGGTTCCTATGGAGTTCTAGCATGATGAAGGTTAGTTTTTGATGATTTCTACCATTAAACATTGCTCTCGTGCCTAGAAACGTAATACCTACACGTGGCAATCATTTTTCCCTTGGACGTTTCGACAAGTTGGGGCAATATGGCAAATCTACCGATTTAAGATTAATTATGAACTGTTTATAAGTGCATACCAATTGTGTATATATAGTGTTTGCGAAGCTTAGTACATAAGGAACAACTTTCGTGAAGGAACTACGGTCTTTTGAGCGTTCATTGGAAAGGTATGTTAAGGTTATTCCCTTCGTTCGACATGTTTCCTTAGAGGTAGTTAACATTGGTGATCTTGTAGATGTAATTGTTAGTGGTTGACTGATTTGGTGGTTATAAACCCTCATTTTAGGGACTCACGATCTGTTAAGAAAGACCCTAAGTTAGGAATGACTTGGAGATTATTCTTACATATTGTTTATAGTTAAATTGCTCGCCTTTAGCCTATTCAATTGTTTGTTGTCGTCCTTGGGGCTATTGTGGTTAGTTGTTGAGCTATGAACTGTCTATGGGGCTATGATTTTGTCTAATAGGACTATGTTATTGCCAAAGAGGGCTATGTGTTGCCCACGGGGCTATATTGAGCCAAAAAGGATTATGTGTTGCCTACGGGGCTATTTTGACGCTAAAGAGGGCTATGTGTTGCCCACGGGGCTATATTGAGCCAAAAAGGATTATGTGTTGCCTACGGGGCTATTTTGACGCTAAAGAGGGCTATGTGTTGCCCACGGGGCTATATTGAGCCAAAAAGGATTATGTGTTGCCTACGGGGCTATTTTGACGCTAAAGAGGGCTATGTGTTGCCCACGGGGCTATATTGAGCCAAAAAGGATTATGTGTTGCCTACGGGGCTATTTTGACGCTAAAGAGGGCTATGTGTTGCCCACGGGGCTATATTGAGCCAAAAAGGATTATGTGTTGCCTACGGGGCTATTTTGACGCTAAAGAGGGCTATGTGTTGCCCACGGGGCTATATTGAGCCAAAAAGGATTATGTGTTGCCTACGGGGCTATTTTGACGCTAAAGAGGGCTATGTGTTGCCCACGGGGCTATATTGAGCCAAAAAGGATTATGTGTTGCCTACGGGGCTATTTTGACGCTAAAGAGGGCTATGTGTTGCCCACGGGGCTATATTGAGCCAAAAAGGATTATGTGTTGCCTACGGGGCTATTTTGACGCTAAAGAGGGCTATGTGTTGCCCACGGGGCTATATTAATGCCAAAGAGTGTTATGTGTTGCTTACGGGGCTATTTTGATGCCAAAGAGGGCTATGTGTTGCCTACAGGGCTGTGTTGATGCAAAAGAGGGTTATGTGCAGCCTACAAAGCTATGATGTTGCCTAAGAGGGCTATGTGCTGCCTACGGGGCTATATCGTTGCCAAAAGGGGCTATGTGACTTCTTACAAAGACAAAGGGCTACCGATATGGGTATGTAGATTGATTTGGCACCTTCTGGGCTTATAGGGGCCTAAGTAGGTGATATGTTGTTTGTACATGCCGAGCTTATGGGGGATTTGTTAGGTTGATGTTTGATCATTTTTGTATTTTTAGATTCAGTAGTGGGTTAGCATGCTTATTTAAAATTTTGGTTTCCTTACGTGATTGCTTTTGGTATATTATGATACTTGCTCATTTAGTTTATAGCCTTTCATACTCTTTATATTATTTTGTACTAACTCTCCATTGCCTTGGGGGAGCTGTATTCATGCATGCAGGTCTCGACAGACGACCTCCTCAGCAGCAGGATTCACCCCTATCCGATTTGCTAGCTCCTTTCCTCCGGAGCTGCCAGAGTTGGGAGGTTTGTTACCTTTTGTTGTATATATCTTTAAGGGTGGGCTGGGGTCATGTTCCGCCAATCTTTACTACTCTTAGAGGCTTGCAGACTAGTGTGTGGGGTGTATCGCTACGTTATAGCCATACTGGCCTAGGTTGTTGCTTTGCTGAAGCTTGTGGATTGTTTGATGTATTGTATTGATATATTCCTGCTTTTAGTTTTGGTATAGACATCATGGTGGCCTCGACAGCCCAATCAGGTTTTCTTTGCTAGTTGGCTATTTCTTTATATGAATTCTTGGGAGTAACTGTTTTTTTTATGGATCTGTTTACAGGGCCCTTGCCGGCCGAGGGCTTAATTTTAAACTGAGATATACTTGTTTGTCTTCTTGACTGTGTATGGCTGTCATGCGCTAGTAGCAAATGGTTCAACAGGGTCGGCTCGAGCCTGAGTTTTGGCATTAGGAGCCAGTTGCGCCCCTTAAATCTGGGGCGTGACAGAAATGGAGGGAAGAGGTAATGGAGGGGAGCCGAATCCCCAAATATTAAATATTACATAGAGCGAAATACAAGTGATAGAACGCTAATTTAGAAAGCGAGCTAGGTTAGGGAATTATTAACTATTTATGATTCTTGTTTACTTTTGTGAAGCCAAAAAAGGTTCATTATCATCATGATTATCAGTTGTGGGGAAGACAATGGGATTATTAACGGAAGTGAAGGTGGTTGAGGATCGAGAAAAGGCAACAAAGAGAGGCTAGTTGAAAGCAAGAGGAAACTCAAAATATTACTCGACTTCATGTCTAATCAGAGTGTGTTGTGTACTTTGCTTGCTATAGTTCAAAACAAAAAATTGGTCATTTATCTAATATCCACTACTCCATATGTCTCTAATTACTAGTCAACTTTTGAATTGACACATTTATTAAGAAAATAATAATTGATATAGTGCGTTTACTATTTTACCCATATTAATTATGAAGTTGATGAATTAAAAATTTAAGATTTTCAAAAGGTTCTACATTTTTCAAAGTAATAAATTGAGAATATAATAGAGAAAAAATATTATCCTTTTTGATTTATCAAAATAAACAAGTAATTAAGGACAAAGGGAGTGTTAATTATTATTATTGTCTTTGCTATTATAGTCTAACTACGAAAACAAACAAAATTCTTGTTAACGGAGAACATACAGAGGAAGATTATTCCGGCGAAGAAAGGCATCGACACATGCAGAGCCTCAGTTTTGATGGAGTACCTCTTTAATTAGAGTCCGGTCGACCCTAGAGTATGAAATCCTTTTTGATAAGGAAACGATTTATCAAAATAAGACTTATGATGAGCAAATTCAGACTAGTCAGAGCAGCTCCAATCGAACTGAATATGGTCGAGACTTTAAAAAAAAAAAGATAAGGGTCTGAAAAATATCTTAACTTTGGCTGAATTTGTTGTTGCAATACTAAATTTTCATGAGGACCTATTACCTTCCTAGACTATTTAATATCGTATTTTAAACATATATATTTGCTCACGTGGACATAAAAAATAATGTAAAATTATAAATAGTAATGTGCCCACGTGGACACATATATACCTTTAAAATACACTATTAAATAGTTTAGGGGGTAAAAAATACTGTATTAAATAGTCTAGAGAGGTAATAAATCCTCATGAAAGTTTAGTATCGCAACAGCAAATTCGACCAAAGCTAGGAAATTTTTCTGACCCTTATCCCAAAAAAAAATTAGTCTAAAGCAAAATTAAAGAGTCTATTTCATTATTGGACCACTTGGACACGTGCCTAAGAATGAATCCAGCCAACTATTACTTGATAGGAGTACTATTCTATTCTAGAACAATGTACCAACCTAGTTATAAGGGTAGAATAGCATTTGTAACTTGTAGAGAAAATTTATAATGGTAGAAGCACCATCAACAATCAATAATATATAGTTGTGTGAGGCTCTTACCATTGTAAAATTTTTAGTAATTTGTATATATTTTATTCCTGTAATTTCTTTATTCAGCTAGTTAGTAAGTTTGTTAGATTAGTAGATTCCTACCCAACTACAAGACTATATAAATACAATGATAGAAGCACAAGCACAACCAACAATATATGCAATTTATTAAATATAAAACAATCTTTATCCATTCCAACAGAAGAATAATTACAATCGCGTAACTCACATCACATCACCTTTGTAAGATAAGCAATAACAATACACATTACAACATTAATAAAAGACATGGTTGGCAGTCTATCTGGATAATTGCTAGCACTTGGAGGAGCTTTAGTTACGGTAATAACCGACGTAGTATATTCAAATTTAACTTTCAATGGTTTATCAGAACCAACAAACAAAACCCTTTTGTTGTTAGGTTCAACAATTATTCCAATATCTCCACAAAACGGTCTACATGTTTCACAAACACCAGGACAATACACAAACTTGTAAGCATCCTCGTACTTGTCAATCTTAAACCAATTACCCAAAGTGTCACGCCCAGGATTTCCTTCAACTCCACCAACCGCAACCAAATAACGTTGTGGAATTAATGTTGTATTAATTGTCCATACCGTGGACATATTATAGGTAAACACAATACTCATAAACTTAACGTTCAGATCAGTCGATAATCTGATGATGGTTTCGTTCGAATCCACCGGTGTAAATCGAAGGCTACTACCCATGGAAGATTGAGCATATTGGGTAACAACGAGAGTATCAACTGTGTTCCTAATGCTTGACACAGCAAGCCCACCTTCGTTGCTCCGACCCGACACCGGTACGATGAAATACTGAGATCCTTTTTCAAGAGCTTTACCAGAAATATCGAGAACCGGTTCAGAAATGTTTTGAGCTTTTACTAGAAAAATAAAACTTGTTGACAATATTATTGCAACAAGAAAAGATCTTAGTGCCATCGTAATTTGTTGAATTGACTACGTATTTTTAATCTCAAAGAAGAAAATGTATTTATAGAATTTAGTGGATGCAAAGTTTGACATAGTCGTCTACCATGGTTTCAAGATAAGATTATTCATTTGAATATTCAACTCTCTTTGCAAGTTGTAGCATGCTGTTCAAAGATTTTTTTTTAGATGTGGAATTGACTGGTCCCTTTGATTCATTTTTTTTTTTTTTGTAGGCATCTTAAAAAATAATTTGACATATGTATTTTATAATATTAATTAATGTTATTTTATCATTTCAATTTATTTTTATATTTATTGAGTGAGAATAAAATTAATAATTAATTATATTTTAATTTTTAGGGAAAATAATTGTTTTAGTCCCTGTGTTATTGCCTTATTTTGGTTTTGATCCCTGTGATATCTTACTTCCCAGGTTTAACCTTTAATTAATTATAATCAATTATTTTAGTCCTTCTACTTATGGTGATAACCAATACAAACAGATTTGTTATTTCTGTCAAGGGCAATTATGGCACTTCACAATAAGAAACACTTTTATACTAAAAGCAAAACCTAAAAATATGAAGAAGTGCACAAATCGTTCCATAACATCTTTTCTCATACACAATCATATTCAGCCCTCCTCCCTTCTTCCATTAGGATGTCAATCCTCTAATACAATGATGAAAGTAACGTACTATTTGTTGATCGATGAGCAATTATTCTTGGATGTACCTTCATATTTCACTGCCAAATAACAATTTAGTTTTTTCAAGGCCCACCTTTCTCTCAATACGCCAAGTCTTATTTTGCTCTTAATTACATGAGTAACTAAGGAGAAACATAGTATAGGTTGAGGTTTATGACTAGCTATGTATACAGCATACAGGTCTTGCCGTCTTGGTCGACAAACATAATTGTAGGAGATTCTAATTGACATTTTTGAAGAGACAAAGAGCAATTTAGGTTGTCACTTGTTTAACTTCTTTCAGCTCCAACAACAATTCAAAATTATAAAGAAGACTATGATTAATTCATAGATTTCACAATTCATATTGCAAAAAATGATTAATTCTAAAGTTGAAAAGCCAATACTAATTGTTACTGCAATTTTACCCACCTTAATCTTGAGCTCATAATTTTTTTGTAAGAAAAAGTTTCAGATATCAAATCAGATAAAACACTAATTTCCTTAATCAAAAAATTAGATAAAAATAATAGAATTCAAAAATAAAAAACATGATCGAAGCCTGTAAAAAGAAGATGGAAGAGGGCTGAAAAGAAAGTATACCTCTGCCTCGAATAAAATAATGGATAACAAAAATCAAAATTTGACATAATTTGAGCAAAAATTACTCCAATATGAGCTCCTCTATGATTTTTCTCTTGAAATTTCATCAAGAATTGATTAAATTTTCTCATTTGAAGAGAAGTTAAAAATCTACTAAGAGATGGAGAGAGAAAGATCTTTAGAAAGTAATATTATACACTTCAACTTTTACGAATCAACACTTTACTTTGGAGTTTGGACAGAACAATTTCTTGTGAAATGTGTTTCTCACGTGAATCTGATTTTTTTAAATATAATATTATGTGAACTATCATAATTGCCCTCGACAGAAATAACAAATCTGTTTGTATTAGTTATCACTGTTAGTAGAAGGACTAAAATAATTGATTATAATTAATTAAAGGTTAAATTTGGGAAGTAAGATATCACAGGGATCAAAACCAAAATAAGGCAATAACACAGGGATTAAAACAATTATTTTCCCTAATTTTTAATAAAGACGACAAGTAAAATGCTGTTCGAAAGAGAGTATGAATTTATAATTTTCATACGGTATTGAGTTGGGCACGACGACGCGTTTCATTGCACATGTACATGTGCCCTCATTAATTTCCTTTGACTCATTAGTCGTTACTACAATTTCTTCGAATTATTAAAGTTCAGTGGTTTATCTCCCAAATAAATTTTCTGCTCTTTTTTATCTTTTCCCTTTTTAAAGAGAGAACCAATTAGAAATATGTCATTTATGTTTTTTTAGTGGTTTTTGGGGATATTATATTTAAGCAAATTTGAATGATATTTTGAATTAAATAATAGTCAATTTTTAAAATGTTTAAAGATTAAATTTGAAAATTTATAATTATAGTCAAATAAATATTTAAAATAAATTTTGTGAGATCTATGATTAAACGGTAAAACCTTTTCATCGTATAGTTAACTACAAATCTGTGGGAAGGCAACTAGCTAGTATCCTTGTACAATCTTGCACGTCTCAAAGGTTGATTTTGAAGTCATTTTCTTGCACGTCTCGATTTCGTATCTAATTGAGGTCGGCGGAATATATTTCATTTTACTATCTAATAAAGAGGCTACAAACACTCAGTTTTTTTTGTTAAAATGTGTGCTTGAAGCTAAAAGTGTTTTTCTTAAATTGTATGAGGTTTATTTTGGTTAGAAGCAGGCAACTTTTGATCGACATATTTATTTTTAGTCAATGGTATTTATCAAAAAATTGTATTCTTTTCCTTTTCATTTATTTTTCTTTTTAATTTGTTATACATGTAAAAATTATATTAAAAAAATATTATAAATAACAACAATAAATCGCTTTAAAATATTTAATTATATATTTAAAAATTACAATAATTAATAATTTAAAATAATTTAAAATCATATGAAAAATTCGATAACATCATTCTCTCCACTTTATGCTCACTAATACCATACATTTTAATATTGAAATACACATAAAAACCAAACACAAAGGTGAACTACAAAAAAATAAAATATCAAGCATTTATTCTTAAAGGATTAAAATGACAAATCCATATAAAACACCTCCCATAAATTATAACATCATTATTTATTTTCACTATGTTGTTATTATTATTATTATTATACTATGAATAAATTTCTTATGCCTTCCTGAACACAATCTTGAAAACCGGCCGGTTCACAGCCAAATGCCTCGATCCATTTTCAGCTGGTAAAATACCAATATACCCACACAACAATCTTGGACAAATAAAAGAACAACCTGTAGCTCTAGGACAATATTGTAAAGCATAAGCATCTTCATATTTCTGAATCGTAAATAAACTTGTAGATGTGCCATTTTCCGATCCACCCTTAATTCCACCAGTAGTCACAATCCCATCTTCGATTTTCCAAACAGTTGATACGTTACAAATCGATACGTACCTTCGCGCTGCGAATTTTATATTTATGTCCTCATTTTCATCGATTACTAAGCCCGCGCTAGAATTCACCATCAAGAATTTCAACGGGATGCCTACACTTTGAGAATTTCGTGCTTGAAAAACGTCGAGGGGGCAGCTCCCGTTTTCGCCTTTGGCTAGCGTTAGGCCACCACCATTGCCCGCGGAAGCGGGCAATATGTAGTAGGTGTACCCCGGACGGACTTGTTCATTACTAGTATCGAGAACCGGTTCGGATTTTATGATTTGAAATAAGGTAAAATAGAGGAAGCAAGAAAGTAATAAAATCTTCATATTGATCAATAGTATGATTATAATGTTATTAATGGGGAAATTGTTTACTATATTTATATAGAGGTGGCTGTCATCATTTTGAATTTTGCCTTTTCATATGTTTGAAAAATTGAATGTCTAATTTTAGTTATGTTGGTAGAGAAAAGTCAAAAGAATTGAATTTTACCGTGCTTTAAATTTCTTAAAGTTTGGCATTCCGTAAGGAATACTACATTTGAATAGTTTTAGCACCGATAGAAAGTCGTATAAAGATCTAGAATGTACATGGATTTAGAAAATAATCCTATGTGCTTTTTGAATTGTCAACTAAAAGATGGAGAAGAAAAAAGGAAATTCAATCGGTAATACTTCTTGACTTTTAGGAGTCATTTGGAACAAGGTTGAAATAGGTAAAGTTATTTCAGATGGTATTTCAAAGGAATTAGTTATCTCAATTCTCATTATATACATAGGATAACTTAACTTATTATTAAAGTATAAATGAAAAAATCAATAATTTCACTATTGTCTAGTATCTCTAATCAAACATAGAACAAAATAATCATGTATCTCTTATGCTAAATGACTCCATAGTATAAGGGAAAAGAATAAGACAGTAATATTACTAGATGACTATTCGTACGCACCACAATTTTTTTTAAAAAGATAAAGATTTCTTGAACTTGTGATTTAAACATTTTGTTACATATATTTATGTAGTTTATACTAAAGCAGAGTCAATTCAATACCACTATTTGCCTAAAGTCAACATATATAATAAGAAATCATAAATATCTTTAAGAAATTTCATTTACTTTTTTTTTTTTTTTCAGAATTCACTCTTTTAATTTCTTTGAATTGCAAAGCTATAAAGGTTTTCTTATAAGGATTGATTCATTCAATATTTCTTTTCATAAATTTAAAAGAGTAAAAATAAATAAGTTTAAGCTTTAAAATAATATATAAGACCTTCATAAATTATAATAATTATTATTATTATTATTAAAAAAAAAAAAATGAACAAATGTGTGCGGTAACAAGAAAAAATAGAACCAGCCAGATAAGTATATGTAACTAATTAATGAGAAATAAAAACTTAACCTAATTTGCTCACTCATTTTAACGACCCACGCAAAAATCTAAAGAAAAAAACTGAAAATTTTCATTTATGATTATTAAAAAATTATTTATTATATAAAATTAAATACCATTTCAAGTCTTTTTAATATAGGGATGTAGTTTTTAAAATTTTAAGGTTTTAGTTAAAAGATAGTAGAATTTTGAATTAAATTACTTAAATAATTTATATACCAATAAAAAAATTTAAAATAAAAATCAAGGTATTGTATTGCAACAAATGTCTTAACATTGAAAGAACATTTCACCAATTATATAATAATAAAGTACGGCAATCTTTGGCTACAAAGTCATAAACTATAAACACATAAATAACTAATTACATATTTAAATTAATATTTTGGGATCTTTAAATCAAGTGTTATTATCCAGTAATTATAGTTATTAAATATTTCTTACTCATATCACCCCTTAATTGTGTCTGCAATTGACACATTTTTTTGAATCTTTTCTATATACTTTTTTTTTCAACTTACATATTTTCCTGTATATGATTTTTGTTACTTTAATTTTAGGTTAAAATTTCATCAAAACTCACAAGAAATATAATTAGCAAATTAAATTGTTATTTTTACCCTATTATTGGGGTTTGATAGTAATAACAAGCTATTATATTTGTTTGTTTTTTCAGTAAACTTAATAGGAACCTTATCATATAAATATTGTGTGAATAATAGGGTGTGAGATATGTTAATTTTCATTTAGCACATTGAATGATGTTTTTCTACTAACGGTGATGGATATCATATCGAAAAAACTATCGATGATCCACTAAAGTTTAACTACCACGTGATAGATCCATTGGAATTTGAGTACTATAAGGGTGCACATTAATGTGGAGTTGGATTAACGAGGAAAGTTGGATAAATGATGGACATTATAGTGAAGATTAATTGCAATAAAGTATAATCAAAACAGTGTAATTTCACTAAAATGGTTAATATTGTAATTTCAAATTCTTTTATATTATTGTAAATCTAATAATTGTCTGTAGCTATTTCAGTTTAGGTATATTGGCTGTTAAGTCTACATCATACCTATGAAATAACCAATTTCTTCTTCTTTTATTTGTATTCACAACTATTTATTATTGATAAATACACGAATTCTCATATATTTTCTTAGAGGACAATATAGGCTAATAATTTTATTTCAAATCTTTTTATTTTACTATTCTAGTTATGAAGGTTTTAATTTTCATTTTTTGCTCAAATTCTTTGAATTTTCTATTTTAATATAGAAATTAGAATCGATAATAAAAAATTGATGTGTTTGATAAAATAACCAAAATGCCCTAAATATTGTCAAAAAATTATGTATATTAAAGGGATAAGGGTCTGAAAAATGTCTCAACTTTGGTCGGATTTGTTGTTGCGATACTAAACTTTCATGAGGACCTATTACCTCCCTAGACTATTTAATACCATATTTTTTACCCCCTGAACTATTTAATAGTGTATTTTAAAGGTATATATGTGCACACGTGGACACATTACTATTTATAATTTTGTATTAATTTTTATGTCCACATGGGCAAATATATATGTTTAAAATACGATATTAAATAGTCTAAGGAGGTAATAGGTCTTCATGAAAGTTTAGTATCGCAACAGCAAATTCGACCAAAGTTGGGATATTTTTCCGACTCTTATCCCTAGAAATTAAGTAATTGAGTGCAACTAAGGGTGTGTTTGGTATGAAGGAAAATGTTTTCCTAAAAAATGTTTTTTTGGAAAACAAGTGGATTTCTAACTTATTTTCTCATGTTTGGTTGGCAAGTAGAAAATATTTTCTAATGTTTGGTTGGTGAATGAAAAATATTTTTCAGAAAACATCTTTTATTTTTTACTTGAGACTAAAAAATACTCTTTAGGAAAATACTTTTTGATCTATAATCAACCCCGCTAATTGATCTAGGACCCGACCCCAACACCGAAACTAGGATAAGACCCCGATGACTGTTACATTCCAAAATCCGACCTTGAGATTTGACCCAGGACCTGACGGGGTCGCACACGCGGGGGAGGGGGGGCTTGGGGGGCTAGGGTGGCATAAAAAAATGAAAAAATTGAAATATTTTTGGTGGTAGAGATAAAAATATATTTGAAATTTAAAAAATTTAACTTTTTTTTGAAAGGGGACGGTTGGGTACGGGGCATGGGTAGGGTAAAAAAAATAATTAAAGGATGAAGTAGAGTTTTGAAAAATGATTTCCTTACTTTTGGAAAACATTTTTTCAAACATTTAAGGCCAACATGTTTTCCTCCATACCAAACACACCCTAAGTTTTGAATCAGAATAATAATCTATCTCTCCACCAACAATTCCCTCTTTTTCTCCTATCTATCAATACCTTCAACAATTTAAAAAATAACATATATTTTATCTTTTCTTTTTCCTCATTGTCTTTTTCTTTTTCTCATCTTTTAACATATTAAAAATAAATATTCATCCTATTTTTATTTGTCACTTTTAACACAATAAAAAAGAACAAAATTTATCCTTGGACATTAATGTCTTAATTTCAAAATCAATTTTAAGACTTAACGATAAATATCAATTAATATAAATATTATGACAAAATATTTATATCAACCATTATTTCTTTAGCAATGTGTAAAGATCATAGTAGACTAATAAAAGTGAAAGGAGGAAGTAAATCCAATTTGTGTTTCTCAGAGAGAGAAAACTTTATTTCTTTGCTTTTTCTTTTTATTAATGTAAATGTATATATAACTTAATGACTGTATCATGCTTTCTTGAAAATATTAATTATTGTGACTTATTTACTTTTTATGTAGTTTTAAAATATGTAAATTTATTTAAAAAAATAAATAAAAAATTGCATACTCCAAATGAAGTCAAACAACTGACAGAGAGGGAGTAATAAGTTTGCAATTAGCTCAACTTGAATCCTAATTTTTTTTTTATCAGATGTCCACGCCTATATATATCATATAATGTGCGTGAAAGAAAAATTCGATTAAAAGGCACAGAAAGGAGTAGCTGATGTGTCGCTTAAAAAAAAAAATTCTTAAATTTTGTATTCAGTCTATCACCGTCACATAAATTAATATGAAGGAAGTAATAAAAAACAGTTTTTTACGTACACTCCAAAAAGATTAAATGTGTAAATAATCATCTGTGATTGACATATATTTCATATTCATTTGAAATAAAGATCTAGTAATCTATATAATTTTCCCATAATCTTATGTGTCTTTAGAAGATGAGGCCCAATCCATTAGTCTTGAATTGGGTTTTGTCTTTTCGAATTTGGTCAGGTGCACAATTAGCTGTTTTAGGACCCTATTTACATAATAATCAAATTTATACTACTAAATCTTAAAGTTTAACCACTTTAGAGTCACTCAAACATATATATCTTAAATTCAAATTGTCCATAATTTAATGTTAGGTTCTTCTAATTTAAGAAGAAGATAACAAACCAAATTAGAAATCCCTTTAAATCAAGTTTGATTTTTTGAATGTTGTATAATCTTTTTATCTATCGTAGTCATGTAAAAATTATCATCCTCGTCATTTTTTTTCTTAACAACGTTTTCTTATTTTTAAGTGTCGGAATCAAGATTTTCACTAAAGGAGTTCAAAATCTGAAAAAGTAGACACACAAACTAGTCAAAAGGAGTTCGACATCTATTATATACTATACATAAAAAATAGTTATTTTATATAATTTTTCGCCAAAGGAGATTTGAATGAACTCGTGACCATAAGATAGCTCCACGCGCTGCTTATTTAATCCTAACCTCATGTAGTCATACTTATTTTTAGGTCCCATAAATTAATTTTCGTCGTGTAACTCGTGACACCACTTGTTAGGTAGGCCGTAGGTATATAATCAAATAAATTCAAGAAAAAAGTTCTTTATTTCTTTGCCTATCCTTTCATTTATGTATCACAATTGTATCATGCTTTCACATAAATTTTAGGACTTCACGTTTGTTTTTACTTCATCCACAAAATTACCGACGATTTGGTTAATACTTTTTCTCTTTCAATTTATTTGACTTGATATATTCAAAGTAGGAAGGTTATACTAATTAATGTTTGATGTGAATTCAGAAATAAAATCCTTAACGTTTTTGAAATAAAACTTACAATACATATTTAGAAACTATATGATAATTACTATAAGTCACAATAGTTAACAATTTTAAATATATTTAAATTATTTGAAAAAAATATGAAAAACTCTGTCTCCGTTCATTTTTACTATGTATATAGTTACATTTGAACTTGACACACTAAAAAAACAATAATCGATATGGTTATTTTATCATATACCTCTATTAATTAATGTTTGGTAGTAGGCTTTGTAAAAAAATAATCAAGGAAACAAGTAATTAATGCTAAGGGTATAATATTACAAAAAACATATTTTTTTAATTATTAAAAGTGACAAGTAAAGTAAAAAATTATTTTTTGAAATAATGAACAAGATAAAATGAACCGAGGAAATACTATTTAACTATCTAAATGCTAATAACCTAAACAAATAGATTGAAATAAAAAAATAACAAGTAGGTGCTTTCTTGTTCCCATGCGTGGTCAAAACAATCATTTTAAGAATCAAAATACTTAGTTTCTTTTTTGGAGGTATTCATGACAAGTAGAGTGTAGTAAATTAGATACTATGTGAACCAAATCAAGGTTGTTTTATTTTAGAACACATGATCCTCACAAGATAAGTCCAACTACGAAATATTTTAATCCATAGTGTGGCAATAAAAAAAGAAAAAACAACTAGCTAAAAATGCCGCTACATATAGTGTTTCATCTAGATCTCTTCTATTTTCTTTATTTTATATTTTCTTTTCTATTTATTTCAGAATATAAATATCGTCCTTAATTAATTATATAGAAACATTCGAATACGCAAGCGATGAGAGGCAAGGGAGTGAGGGAGAGTTGTTTGCTATAAAAATAGCAAATTATTGTTTTATAATAATATCTTAAAACTATAGTTATTTTTCATAATTAAGTTGGAATTTTTGACTTGTTCCATAATTTTTTCAAATTGCATACCTTACACTATGATTACAGAAGAAAAAAATACATAAAATTGTTAAATTAGATTTTGAGCCTAACTTACACTCTAAAAGCTAGCTTAAAGGGAAGAGAATTGTCCAAACCTTATAAGAAGTTCAATTCTTGTCATTCTTTAATACCCAACTTTGAGTGTCAACATTGAGTAAGATAGGTTTGCTCTGATACCATGTTAAGTTAGATTTTGAATCTATCTCACAACACAAAAACTAGCTCAAAGAAAGAAAAATTGTTCAAGCCATTTAAAGAGTCTACCCGTCATTCTTTAACATAATGAGATAATTTTTGCTTGCACACTTATTACATTCGAGATCCACGTAGTTTTTCCTAGAATGTTTATCGATCAAAAGATCGAGAGTGTAGGTAATAAATTACAGTGAGTAAAATAGAATGATGGACTGCTTATATAAACTTGAAAAATCCTTCCTCACAAGCTAATTTTTTGAAATTAAGTTAGACTACACTGTCGTATTGTTATAAGTGTTATCAATAATACCTCTTCCTAAAAAAAAAACATTATGTTCACACAAACACTGTTACATGAATTAGTACGAAGGAAGAAAGGACAATAATGTAGTTCCTAATAAGAATATAAAACAAGCAACATATATAATTACATCTACTTGAGTAGAATAGTACTGCACATATATCCTTCCTTGATAATCTTTATTTCATCTTTTTGTACACATAAACATAATCTTAAAACGTAATTAATTAATTTAAATTTGACCATTGGGAGCCAGGAGGCTTTGGGTCATGATGATTATTTGCACCTGTTCCTGCATAGTCATCTCTTTCCACCAACAATTCCCTCTTCTTCTTCAACTCATGATCCATTAATACCACCTTCAACAATAAATAAATAAATTACTTGGTAGAAATTTGGACATATATAAAATCATTTACAACTTAATCTGACTTAAAATAGATAATTTAAATTACAAAAAAAAAAAAAAAAAAAAAAAAACCAATATAAAGTGTATTTTAAGTGAAATATTCCCTATGTTCCCAATTTATTTTAAAATTTAAATATTAAATTAAGATGCTTTATAATCACTTAAGTGACTAAAGTTTGTTTTTAGACCATAAATAAGGAAAAATATATCTTTTTAAAATTCTGTATCAAACCACATAAATTGAGACAGGAAAAATAAAAAAAATTTAAGTGAAAGTCATGTGTTGATACAAATTTCAACTTTTTCTATTATCTTCAGACTTTTTAAATTTTTTTTTTTTTCAATTTCAACCCAATCCTTTCCATTTTACCCCATTAAGGAAATTAACAACAAAAAAAAAAACAAAGATTGAAGAGGAGAGAAAGAGAACCTTGTTATGAGAATCTTGATTTTCAGTACTTGTCTTAAGACTTCCTGTGAATTATCACCACACAAGACACAAATATATATTAAGGAATTAAAATTAAGTAACATATATGAAAAGAAATTAAAAGCTGATTTTTATTTTTAAAAAAAGGGGTTTATGACTTACTTGAAGAAGGAACTGCAATTGTGGAGATTAGAAGAGAAAATCCCACAAATATTAGTAACAATAAGCTGAGGAAAGAAACCTTTTTCTCCATTTGTTTTTATGACAGGAAAAAGATAGATCTGAGAACAGAAAAATATGACAGCTAAAGGTACTGTCTTTTTATAGGAGAAGCCTACTATTTTAATATCTCTAATAATTTTGTAATATAAAAATTGAACTTTTACTTACCTGTCATAATTAATGACCTTTTATGTAGTAACTTTTTCATAACCGTGATTAAATTTGAATCACGTATTATAAGGATCATTTGATAATAATGCTTTCCATATCCAATATTTGAATAAAAAATATATGGTTAAAAATGAAACAGTCATACATAATAACTTATGTGGTACTTCATTAGCAATTACTGTTTTGTTAAGTGTTGTCACCTTATGTAGTAACTTTTTTATAACCGTAATTAAATTTGAATCACGTATTATAAGGATCATTTGATAATAACACTTTCTATATCCAATATTTGAATAAGAATTATTTGGTTAAAAATGAAACAGTCATACATTATAACTTACGTGGTACTTCATTAGCAATTACTGATATTCAGTTTTTATTCTGTTTCAAACTTGGATAATTAGGTAAATATAATTAACTAATGCTAATAAATGATTGACATGGTAGGATTGAATTTGCCCCTTTTAGAAAAGATAAATAAATGAATGGTTTTATATTTTGTGTCATGTCATTAAATTATTAGTTTATTACTGAAATTATACTTTTGAACTAAAAGAATATATTTTGTGTGATATAATAATACTTAGTACTTTTTGTTATATAAAATAATGAATTTATTACTACTATATTAGTTTCAACAGTTATGCCACTTTTCTCTTTTATTATATTATTTTTTACAATATATGTCCCGTTAATTAATTATGTGGAAAATCCTTTAATTTAAATTTAACCAAACAATATGTCCTTCTAATTACGTGTCCAAATGGAAACTAATAAGTGAAATTAGTGCATCTGTACCTAAACTAAATGTCAAGCTACGACCGCGGTGCTTAAATTAGTTCATATCTACCATGTGGTTCATATTCACAGTAATTATTATACGTTAATGGATCAGATCTCTCAAACTTTAATTAATAAATTCGAATTTTGAGAATATTACTTTTTTGTGATAGAGATATTTTTTAAAATTAAATTATATAAATTTAAATTAGTTAGGTTAGTAAATTTTAGTTATGATGATTTTAAAATGATACTATATATCTAAAAATTAGATAGTACTGCCCAAAAAAACTAAATAGGAAAAGATAGAAGAAAAAGAAGAGGAAATGTTTATTTTATATTATTATTATAATTATTATTTTATTTCTGTAAAATCATGTTATTTTTCATTTTTTAATTTGTATAATAAATTTTCTATAATAATTAATTTAATATTATTTTCTAAATAAAAAAGAAATAGTGATTGAGTGGGTATTTGCCTAACATTATCCGGATAGCTGGTTAAGGTTTTAGTGCGAGACACGGAGACAGACACATTTCCACTCACACACCCAACCCAACTATCGGATATTACTATTATGCTCCTTTTGATCCTCGCGTGATAGTAAAAAATTCACGTACGACAGGAAATTGCTCGGATGAAAATTAAACCTTATTAATAAAATAAAAATTTATATTTTTTTTATTTAATAATAGTTGTCCACAATATTATTTTGTAATGTTCAACAATGTTTATCTACTTTATGAAATAAACGGATAATTTTATATTTAGTTTCAAATTTATCCTAATCACTAATTATAGTCATTTCTCTATTATATTTTTTAAGATATTATATTTATTATATTCAAATGGTGATATAATAAAATTATCTTTCTATTTATAGTTTAGTTAAAAAATGTGTAAAGTCAATAATAAATAAATATTATTGAAAGACGGAGTATAATCTATTAAATCAACTACATCTCCTATTTAATATTTTTCATGAAAGACTAATGTCAACTCTCACCTGTGACTTTGTATTTTAGAGCTTAATTGGTCCCCCATTGACCCTTCGAAAGGTGCAAAACTCCAAATACTCTGAACCCAACAATCCTTTCTTTTCTTATCATCGAATAATTTCGTATTGAAAAAGGTGTCCAATTTATTTCTCTTTATCTTCTCTGATTTTGATGGGAAATTTGTACTCCACTTTATTTTTATTTGTCAATTTTGAATTTAGCCCACAATAATTAATATAAGTATTTTATTATAATATTTATATTAATTAAATTTTATATAATAATTCAAGAAATAAGTAATTATACTAAGGATAACTCATAGAATATATTGAAAACTACGAATAAAGTGAAATTTTGTTTTTATAATAATAGACAAGTAAAAGTAAATAGTGAGAATATTTATCTATGTTTGAGTTTATACTAACCTAATTAATTTGATTTTACGGAAGAAACTCAATAGATATACAATTGATAAATATAACTAGAGTCGTCAAAATGGGCTTAGCTCATGGAGCCAATCCAACCCAACCCATTATTGGGGTAGGGTTGAGATAAGATTTCTTAAACCCATTTAAAAGTAGGGCTTATATGGGTTGACTAGGGCTTATAAGGCCAACCCATATAAGCCCTTGGCCCTTGAGGCTTGGTTGGGATTGGGTCGGGGTCGGCCTATGGGCCAAAACTATTTATTTAAGGTAACTTACAATAATATCTCTAATATATGAGCTAATTAATTAAATGCACGTTATGTTGTAATATTATGAATCCTACCAAATTTTGGTACGTCCAGATACATGTATCTCGGATACATGGACTCAAGATTAGGTTAATTTGTTCTAGATACACTTTATCCAAGTGGATTCACATGTATCTAGGATACATAAGCAAATCTCGAGCCCTCGCTTCCCTCCTATCTCGCTCGCCACTCTCTTATCTCACTCACGTATTTGTGATGCATCATAATAGATACATGTATCTCGCATATCTAGTATCCTAGGTATATACTAATTACACTAGATTTTTTGCAGTGTTATTGAAACAATACCATTTTTTCACCATATTTGATTTGAAAATTTTCACATTTTCTTGATGTTATAGAATTTTAAGTTTGCAAAGAAAAAAATGATAAAAAGGAACAGAAGAAGGGCTAGCCCGCCCCAGCCCCCAGCCCTTCTAGGGTTGAGTTGGGCTGTGCATTTTCAAGCCTTTCCAAATGAAGGGCCGGCCCGCACTAGCCCTTCAAATTCCTTGGCCCGTGAGGCTTGGACTGGGTGGGGCTGGGCCAGACCTTTTTGACAACTCTAAATATAACAGTAGACCTAACTTAAATGATTTATTTTTATTAAATGATGGATTACATCATCTTTTGATATATGTGTTTCAATGTTTGATAGTAAAGTGCAAAATAAGGCATTGGAAGTTAACTTGGGCTTTAACATTCGAACAAACTCAAAGAACTTTTGATGGACCTTATTCTAAGACTTACTAGGCCCAATAAGATTCAATCAGTTTTTACTCTCTTGTCTTCTGTCAAGAGAAGTCCAGACCAATACAACTTCAGCCTAATTAGGCCTATTGACAAAAACATACAAGCCTAGATAGATGTGATTTTGACGTGTACAAATAATTTTACACTTATATAGCAATAGTTTTTTTTTCAAAACTAGAATTTATAGTAATAAAAAAGATAGAAATAGTCAGCCACGCTTATCTCGTAATCCTTGATTTTCTCCAATTATTTTACCTTCCATGATTTACTTAGATTTGTTAAATATACTCTCTCATAAAGAAAGGTTTTTAACAAAAATAAAACTCTTTTTCTTCTCTGATCGACTGTTCAAACATGGATACCAATAGTTTTTCAATTCTAATTCAACACAACAAGCGATGGAACGCATCAGGGGGATAAACAAAAAATGATCGAATTGATGTTTTTTAATATATTTGGGATTTTTTTTCGTATGATCGTTTTTCTCACAATATGTATTACGTCTTTTTGGTTAATATGTATTAGGTCTTTTTGATTTTTAGTCGTTAGTTTAAATTGTAAGTTTTTTGTGTTTTAGTATAAAATTCATATGCTTTGGTACATGATCTGATGCAACGATTGGCTGGATTTAACTTTTGAATAAGCAATAAATATTATTAATCATTTTTAGTATATTAATGGGTTTAATTGATAATGAACATGGTGGAGATGATGTTGTTAAATTGGTATTCTGATGTATGTTTTTAAAAATACCATAATTCATCTTTTATTTTTTGGTGTGAGTGGTATACATTACGTCGTAAAGAGAAATCAACTTTGGTGATTATTAAACATCTGATCCACTGAATATTTTTTGGTATGGCATTAGGTTTAATTGATTAGTGCATTTGCATATGATTTTGGCCTTAGATAAACACCATAATTCACAAAATACTTTTGGTATGTGATCTGATGTAATTGGTATGTTGCATGTGTTATATAAGACACCATTAATCTATAGTTTGTTTTGGTGTGTGATATATTGTTATTTATATTTTTTTTATACCATAATTCTCAAATTACTTATGGTATGTGATTAGGTGTAATTGGTATCTTTTAGACATTGAATAGACACCAACTTCATGTTAATATTTTGGTAAATATATGGGCGTAATTAATTGTCTGATTTGGTATAGATAACAAATTGAAGAAATGTTAAATTGAAAATAATCCTTATTATTTGTGATGGTATATTGATAGTGTAGATGATTTTGGTGTAATTGATATTATTTATTATGTTTTTATAAACGCCATAAGTCATAGCAAGTGTATTATGTAGTTTGTTTAGGGTTGTTTAATTACAACGAAATTCTGGTAAGTTTTTGATACCTGATTTGGTAAAAAATGTTGGTCTATACAAGAAAATTATGTCTCGTCAGAGGTTTTTCAATACCAGCATGATGAGCAGTAAATATTTTTGGTAAATCTATTGGTGTATTTATTTGTCTTATTTGGTATAGATAACAATGTTGAATAATTGGTTATAATTAGTGATGGTGTACATGGTATATACGATTTGGTGTAATTGATATTGTGTAGTATGTGCTTATAAACACCAAAAGTCATATCAAGTTTATTATGTAGTTTGTTATTGGGTGTTTAAATACGTCGAAACTGCTGGTATCTTTTTTGTTAAATGATTTGATGAAAATATTGGTATATACACTAATTTAGGTATCGTCAACCATTTTGAATGCCAACATGATTACCAATTTATGTTTGGGTACGTCTATTGGTGTATTTAGTTGACTGATTTGGTGTAGATAACAAAATTGAATGAATAGTAAATTGGTAATAATGCTTATTGATTTGTGATGGTAGATTATTATGTGTAATTGAAAAGTGTAGATGGTGTAGTGTAATTGATATTGTGTAATATGTTTTTATAAACACCATAATTAATAGCAAGTGTGTTATGTATTTTGTTTAGGGGTGTCTAAATCCACCCATATGATTACCAGTTTGTATATATAAATGCATTGTAAATACCAATCTGTGTAATTTAATTACATTAGGAACACCATTCTATTTATTTTGAAAATAGATTATTAATTTGTAATTTAACGCAGATAACTATGTGGATTACAATATTGAAGAAGTGATGTTCTGAACAATATCTAACTTCAGAAATCTCTCTCCAACGTTGTCGTTAGATTTTTTCAAGGTGCAACAATTGTCTTGTTTGCGGCCAGGGTACATAGGGAAAGGACCCAAATCTACATAACTAGCTTGATTCACACTATTGCGGTTTGACATTTCTCAGTGGACGATAAAAGTGAGGAAGTTGTGTGCATACAATGTGTTCACACGCATCTTATAACACAGTTGTTCATAAATCAGTAATTTTGCCTCAAACTTGACATGTAAGCATACAATGTGTCTAATTACAATTGATTTTGAACTACTTGACTCTAGTCTTATGAATAATATGACTAACTTGAATAATGCTTATGACATGCATTCGATCTGCTGGCATTGTCCATGGGATACCTTATGCTATATAGCCAAGAGATATTGTACGATGCTTGCTTCGGAGAAATTGACTTTGTCAACCGCGCATTCGTAGTCTTCTTCTTTTTACCAGATATTGTGGTCCATGTTGTAAAACTATGCCTGGTTGCAAACATTGAGCAACACAGACATAATTAATGCTGATACACTTGGAACTATAGAATAAATAGAGAGTTGATAGCAAATATAGAACTGTAAATCATGAACACATATGTCTATGTGATGACTACATTTTACTGTAAATTCATAGTCTGAAGCCAAGTGCTCTGAACAAATATACTTTATGATTAAGAAAATTTTGAATAGAATATACTACTGCATAATTGTTCTTTTTTCAAGATAGTGATCGGTCCTTTTTTTAAGAATTCTTATGGGGCATTTAATGGTATAAAAATACCTATTAATATTCTCACTAAAATAACCAACACAAACATTCACTTTCACTATTCTACACCATAATATATACACTCCACAACTCAACACACCATCTTAATTATAAACAAGAAATCACGAAATTCACCAATATAATAATTCAACATCACATTTAATACCATAACATCAACACCTCCACAATTTATCAGAACACAAAAAATAGCAACATAATAATTCACTACCAAAAACAATACCATATCAGCACCTTCATATATTAAAATAGATAAATTACTTCTTTTTACATAGATTAAATTTTTTTAAAAAAGGGAGAAAATTAATGTGTACAAAATAGGTAAGTAAAATCGTGGTTGAAAAAATAAAAAATAATATCATAATTATCATTCCCATTTAAATCCGTACATAACCCAAAAAAGAAGGAAAAAATACTACTAATAAATTATTTAATTAAATCTCGAAAATGATTTTTTTTTTGTTATGTTTGTAATTTAAAAACTAGTTTTGTAATTAAAAAGGAGTATAAGCATTTATTGTTAATTAAAATCTTAAATAGTATATTCTTGTAATTTTTTCTTAAATATTCTATTTAGCTCTAAATTAATACTAGTATGTTTGGTCATGTTTTTGAAACTACCATATTTTTTATAAGAAATAATTTGTGTTTAGCACGTAAATTTTAAAAGTAGTTTCAAGTAGCAACTAGTATTTGACCAATCTTATTAAAAGTATTTTAAGTGTAAAAAATATATCAAATTATTTTTAATAATAAAGAATATTTTTTTTTAAGAATAGACTAAAACAAAAAAAAAGTCACATAAATTAATAATCCCTTTGTCAAAATTTATATCTATTAACCACGTGTTTAGATATAGTATTTATTATAGAATAATTATTTATTCCGTTATAATAAATATTTTAATAGATCATATATTCGTTTATGGTGTCTGTTTACTTATATAGTAGATGGTTTAGTGTATATAGTTTTAGCTTATACACATGATTAAATCATCGATTCTTATAAGTATAAAAATTTTTGTTCACAATCTAAGATGGAAATATGCCATCGGTACGATTGTAGCACAAGATTATATATAATTTATCTTGATTATGGGAACAATATAGCTCCAACTTCTTGTGCTAGTGCATTTTGTATGAATTGAACAGGACCGAGTAGAGATAGGTGCTTTAGACTGACTGACTGACAAAAACATATTCTCTAAACTGTTAAAATGTAACCTTTATATTTTTTAAATCCCTGATATTAACTATTATGATCTGTATATATTAGTTATCATTTTGATTTATTAAAAGGTGAAATTTGAGATAGGTCAATATGCCTGGTAGATTGGATGATAATAATATATATTGGTGACATAATAAGTTAGTTGATAGAATCCATGTCTCGATATAGAGATTGATGATATACCTTTTTGAGAAGCTTATAAGTTTTTATCGTGTCAAACCTTACAAGTGGATTTATCAATACCACGCATGGAATAAGTTAAGCAGTGCTCTAAAGGAAATTAATCATTGAATTAAATTCATCAGTAATTTAATTTATTGATTGGTACTGTAATCTTAACATATGGAATTACATAAGTGTTTAATGGAGAATTTCAAAATATAAATAGAGGAGTGCAATTACGAATTTACAGTGGAATGATTTGTAATTTATTATGGTATGAATAATTCAAATTAATTATTTGAAATTATTTCCATATTAGGAAGCATCAGTAATTAATTTCGTTGTCCCTACGGTGCCTATATTTAACTAGAACTCAGAATCCTATTTTCTAGAGGAAAAAGGAAGAGTAATGTCTGTTTCTAGATTTTTCAAAAATAATGTGGCCTTTCTTCTCCCTTTTAGACTGGGAAGAAATCTCTACAAGTAGGGGTTCTTCTAACCTAGAAAGAGAATTAGTTTTCTATACGATACTGCCCACCCAAATATTGAGAGAGTTCGGATGTGAACTTGTCATCACTGTAGAAGACAGTAGAATTGCTATCTAATTTGTGGAGTCGGTCAGTCTAACTTGTGGATATTTGCCCACACTGCTTATAAGTGTTCTCGCATAAACATATTGATTATCTATTATTCATATAAGCAGTATGATTATAGTATGCTTCCGCTATATATATATTGTTTTCCAACAATGACACCCTTAAAAAAATATTTAAATCCATAAAACAGAGAGTAATAATTTGTCAATATAAAATAATGCCAACAATTCATTTATATTGAGTTAGAGGGAGTAACCCCTAATGTAATTTTCTTTGTCGTTTTCCCATAGGAGAATAGTCACAAAGCGTGATTGATTTGCATATTAACGATAGGAAAAAGACAGGAAATAGGACTTACTGAAGCACTTTACAAAAGTAGATGGTGACTCTTTCTTATGATCACATAAAGTTAATTTGTGATGATTAATTACTGAATTATTGCTCCTATCACTATACCTTCGAAGAAATTTAATAATTCACTGATTTAAAAATTATTATCGTTTTAATGAGTTAATATCTTAAAAGGTCACTGAAGTATGTGAATTTATCTAGCAAAGTCATTAAACTTAGTTTTATATCAATAAAATCACTCAACTTAAGACATTTATCTACAAAAATCACTCAACTACATTTATCATTAAAATAAATTTAATATAACAAAATAAATTATTTTTTAGGCTATATAAACATGAACCCCCTAAATAAATAATGTTTTTAAAAACCATTTTATCCTGTTTATCAATGATTCAGTTCCTTGTCCAACCACAAATGAAAATAATTAAATTTTGGGTGTAAAATACATATTCATAAGAGATCCACAATCATATTACAACCAGCTAGCGCCTAACAACATAAATGTAATGAAATTTTATAAACCACATCAAGGAATTGAAAAGAAAAACCGCACATTATTACTCATTAAATGTTTTGATTTATACACTATTACTCATTTATTTATATTAATATATTTGTATATGGAGACTGGACTCTGGAGTATCTAACCAAAGTAACCAATAGATAATGATTATTTCAGCAAACAAAAAAAAAAAACCTTTTACGAATAGTGGCACAAAATCTAGAAAATGAAAATTGAAGCAACGTGGGAAATACGGGTTTATTCGGAGGTTGAATATAAAATTTTGACTTCTGAAATTCATATTTATGTGATATGTAAAATAATTTATATGTCATGTTAAATTTATTTTGAGGATAAATTTAAAAAAAAAAAAGAAGAGAAAAAGCATAATATGATTTTTGAAATTTTATTTATTTGTGGAGTTTTACATGACCTATAAAGTATCTTATTTTGTCTTATTAAATTTATTTTAATGAAAAATGTAGTTGAGTGATTTTTGAAGATAGAAACTTTAAGTTGAGTAATTTTATTGATATAAAATAAAGTTCAATGACTTTACTTGACAAATTCTCATAGTTCAATGACCTTTTAAGATATTACCTCTCGTTTTAATAGATGAAAAACATGGCTAGTACCAATTATTCTTCACTATTGTCTCGCGTTTTTCTTTTTTTTCAACTTAGTTAGTAATTAGTTATTTGATCTATGATTGATTTACACCAAAATTACTTACATATTGAACATTAAATACAAATATTTCTATGAATGGTAGTACGTTAATTTTCTTTCTCGTATAGAGACAAACAATTATTTACAATTTTACATCATATGATTCACTTGTTAGCATTTCCTCTCTCATAAACAGATACGATAAAACACACACAGAAGATGAGGAAAATTTTTCATGCATCTTTCCTCATTGTATACATTGAAATTTTGTGGGATATTACAAGATAAGTTTAGTTTCAGCTAGGATTTTTGGTGGCTAATTTATTTTAAATTGTAGTTTATATATAATATATATTTCTTTTAAGAGGCATCTCAATATATCTCGTAAATTCATAGGATATTCACAAAAAAAGCAAGACATCAAATGTTGTCTTTATCAAAGTCACCATCTGTCGTTCCTAGCCTTCAAATACATCACAAAAAAATGACATAATACATAAACATGACCCTTAACTTGGCTTCACCGGATAACTATGCCCTCCAACTTTGA
>NW_006239089.1:626977-631475 GCF_000226075.1 Solanum tuberosum | reverse complement strand
CTTAAACTTGTATAAAATTGAACAAGTAGACACATGTGTCCTATGTCATAATACATGTAGGACGCCATGTTGGACACAAAATTGCCACGTAGTGTGTCATTTAGGGCGAATGTGTCTATTTGTTCAATTTTATACAAGTTTAAGTGTCTACTTGTGCACACCCAAAGTTAAATGCCATAGTTGCATCAAATATTGTCTTTATCAAAATCACTTCATCCCCCTCTATCAAAATGATCAAAAAGGAAGGCGAGCTTGCTTCTTATTCCCGTGTTTGATCTCTTCCATCTCTGCCTGGCTCGTTGTCTGTCTGTCTTTCCTAGCCATCACATACATCACAAAAAAATATACATAATCCTAGTTTGAAAGATACACCACTAACCACTCTACATTATGGAAAAATTCAGAGAAAAACTTCAAGAGAGCAATAAAATTGTACTACACTATTTAATAAGATGTTCTTATTTTTTTAATTTTATTTTTGGTTAAATTTATTACAAACAATCATATTGTGTAGTGATCCCTAGATCTGTCCAAGTTTGTTGTGGGTTAAATGAAAGCACAATTTTGATAATCCGACTTTGCTAGAGAAATATTTATCCTTTAAGGAATTTATACCTCCAAATTAAATCCATATCGCACCACTCCAACATATTATGTAACTTGTTTCTTATTTGTTACTTTTCATGTAGGATTTTGTTCACACACCTGATATAGTCTTTTTCAACATAGTATTTCTTTATTTATTTTGTACGCACTAAGGCTTGGAATAGGTAGTGAAGGAGAAGGAAAAACAGAATTTATTAGGAAAGCCATACTAAATATATACACATACTTAGTAGGAGTTTATTTTAAAACATAGAGATAGATGTAGCATTAATTGTTAACTAGTCCTGGACTTTCTCAAAGTCGAAATGAAGTGAGAAGTTACCCACAAGGGCCACACGCTGGCCCATAGTACCCACTAATGCACCATCGCAAGTATTTAATTCGTAACCCAATAATCGTGGTGATTTCACAATCTTGAAACATGACTTGCTATCTTGTTGGCCCGTCTTCAACCGTGCTTCTCTATTGTAAGGTCCCACTTTCCAAATTGTATAGTTACCACACTTTTGTACATTGGAAATGACGAATTGGATGTTGATCTCTTGCTCTTCATACACACCATGACTAGGTGTAATCAATCTGACGGCTATACCTATGTGACAAACGAGCGAGTCGAATCAAATATGAGTCTATTAAAAATCGAGTTAAATAAAAATGGATAAGTTACTCGATTCGACTCACATTTTAAATGGGTAAAAATGAGTTACCCAATGGATAACCATATTTTACCCATATTATAATAGAAATCTTGTTAAAAGCTTTAAAAAACAAAACAAAAAATTAAAGTTTTTTTTATCACTTCACTCCACCCTCTACCCCTATCCCAAAAAAAATGTAAAAAAAAGTTTCATTTTTTTATAGCTTTTTTTTTTTTTTTAAAAAAAGGTCTTTCTTACTACCCACCCTTTATCACTTTTATTTTTTGTGTGAACGCATATCTTTTTACCCATTTTATCTATTTAACTATCCACTTTTAAATGGGTAATATAGGTATTACTCGTTTTTACCCATTTTTAAATGAGTTGGATACCCAATTCATTTAAAATGAGTAAATATGAGCGAATACTCATATTAATTACCCATTCTGCCACCCCTAGGCCTATACCCTTAGGTCCAACCTGACCGTAACGGAACACGCCGTCTGGACAAGGCCGGGCATGATTGAACCTGGGGAGTAATCTAAGTATATATCACCACCATAGGGACCTCGATTAGTGTAAACCATACGATAACTCAAACGAGGGTCAACTTCTTTACCGTTCGTGTCTAGTACCGGAGCACTGGGTAGGTCAATGGGATTTTGGGAAGTGAAAGCTGATGAAAACATCACAAAGGGAACCAAACACAGACATAACAAAAATAAACACTTCGTCCTCATCATGTTTGATTTGTGTATATTGACTCTCAAATTCCTTGCCATGTTTTAAACATAAACATAAATATTCTTCTTTACCGTGGTCCTTATTCCAAGTAAATTAATTTTATTTTTCATCCGGTGATAATATCCATATTGGACTAGTTTAATTAAATACGAATTCATGTAAAAAAGTCCCACCGACAAAGCATTCTCCCTGACGAATGTGTTACTATCTTGTATCAATAAAACCCTCAAGTCATTGTACGTTAGTACTAGTTTATCTAAGAGTCATTATAGCTATAAAAAAAACTGCAAAAAAAAAAAAAAAACTAAAGCAATAATTACATAAATCTTTACCTCCTTTATGGTCGTTATTACAAGTAAATTATTTAAATGGCCATTCAATAATAATAAATTCCTTACCAAACATAATTATTTAAATGGTCATTCAATTATAATAAATTCCTTACCAAACATTACTTATTTTTCTTCACCTCATTTTGTGTTGCACTTCTTTAATTTCGAAAATTCAAATTAGTATTTATTTGTTCGTAAACTCTTTCCTATATGTTTTAAATATCTTGAATTATTAAATATTGTGACGTACTTTTTATATAGTGTTGGAATATGTATATTTTATTTTTTAAAATTTCAAGTTTAAATGTACGGTCAAAATTAAACTTTTTGACTTTCAAAATCTGAATTGTTCCACAAATTGGACCAGATGAAATATATTTTCTTTTATAAAAAAAACCCCGTTAAGTCAGAGAGTTTATCTACAGAGTCATTATAGCTAGAAAAAAAGAGAGAAAAATAAAGCAATACTTACAAAAATCTCCCTTCAAATTTGATATCTTTTAACTTACCTCGTTTCCTTTGCAATTAGAGATAAATGTCAAAAACACATCTAAACTATCCCTTTTTTTTTGAGTTTCATACCTAAACTATTGAGAGTGAGGGTGAGTTTCATACCTAAACTATCACTTATTAGTTTGAGAAATACACTTCAGTGGTGTGTGTGATGCACTCTCTCTTTTATTTGAAAAACCTTGACACATGACATTTCACATGGATAAAATATTCCTCTTTGACAAAAATTAAATAATAAACTATTAATATTAATTAAAGATTAAAGTATTACTATCCCAAAAATAATATTTTTTTTTAAAAAAATTTAAATTATTTTTCTTACCCCACTCCACCACCTCCTCTCCATACCCCCTCCCGCCGGACAATTCCCCGTCCTTTTTTAAAAAAAAAAATCTTGTATAAAATATTTTTTAAAAATTCATACTTCACCCTCTCCCCCACCCCAAACCACCCACTCATTCTCCCAAAAAAAAAAAGATATTATTTTATTTTTTTTTAAAATAAAAATTCTACCCATCCTATTTAACCCTCCGCTCCTAATTTTGTGTTTTTTTTTTTACATTTTTCTCGTTTTGTGTTAGATATGTACATATATTTTTAGAAAAAAATTTCTACTTGTGTACCGTATATAACATAAATAAAAAATTTATTTTAAAAAAAGTCTTGCGGCGACAAGTAAAAAAATATTTTCGATATGTATATATCTAACACAAAACGAGAAAAGAAAGGTAAGAAAAATATTTTACATTTTATTTTATAAAAAAACTATTTTTTTTTTGAGATAAATTAATTTTTTTATCTTTAATTTTAACTAATACTAATATTTATTTAATTTGTTTCGGCATAAATATGAGATCGGTTGCCACGTTTCGGCATGCTAACTGTTTGGGTTCCATGAGAGGACCAATGGTTTGACATAAAATGTGAAGTTGTTCGTTGTTCATAAATGTTGATGATATTGTATATGTTGATATGTATGGATGTGATTAAAATGTTGTTTGACTTGTTTATGTTGCACTAGTGGGATAGCCGCGTGATCCTACCAGTACACTGTGATTGTGTACTAATTTTGCACTTGCTCTTATTTTTGCTGAGTACAGTGCATCTTCAAGCGGCTACTGACAAACCTCGCTTAGAAGATCAGTGATCGTTCGAATTCAAGGGTGAGCCAATTCTTCTGGGCTGCCATGAAATTCTCTTTCGTCTATGTCCACCATTTCCGGACTTAGACATTTGTTTTAGTTAGTTCATTAGGATGGGGTTGTATCCCTTTTGTTTAGACTTGGTTCATTGTTAGATGTTTTGGTACATTGACTTTCAGGTTCTAGGTTATTTCTTCCGCATTATTTAGTTCGTTGTTAGACTTTTGTTGGAGTTTATGGGAACTCCCTATTTATTTCCTTACTGTTTGATTTAAATGCCTTAGTTTTTAGATTATTTACTTGGTTGGGTTGTAGTAGTGGTTCTCCCACCGGAAAGTTAGTGTGGGTGCCAATCACGATGGTCTGGGTCGTGACAATAAAATAGTTTGACATAAAAGCGGTAATCTACACTTAGGGTGTGTTTGTTAGGAAGGAAAATATTTTCCTAGAAAATATTTTCGTGCAAAATAAGTAGATTTTTGACTTATTTTCTCATGTTTGGTTGGTGAGTAGAAAATATTTT
>NW_006239089.1:621359-626778 GCF_000226075.1 Solanum tuberosum | reverse complement strand
CATCTCAAATATATCCCATAAATTAATAGGATAATATTCATAAAGAGACCAAAGCATCAAATATTGTCTTTGTCAAAGTCACTGTCTTTCATTCCTAGCAGTCAAATATATATATTGCAAGAAGGTCTACGTCATCCTCATTCGAAAAATACACCATCAACCATTTTGGATTTATGATTTTTTTTTTTTTGAGAAAAACAGTAAGAAGTGAACAAAATTATGCCACACTATATATTACACCAACACTATTTTTTAATACTAATTTTGTAATTATTTTTTCATATTTTATTTCTGAAGTTTATTTCCCCTACATCAAAAATTATTATAAACAATCATATTGTGTACTGATCCCTAGATCTGTTCAAGTTTGTTGTGTTAAACTGACCCAAACATACATAATCAGACTTTGCTAAAGTAATTTTTATCCTTAAGGAATATATACCTCCAAATTAAATCCATGTTGCACCCAGTAGGATTGATACCAATATTCAACATATTATTATTTTTTATTTTTACTTTTTATATAGGATCTTATTCACACACCTGATATTTTTATGATAATCTGTAATGGTCCCGTTGGCACATCATATATCAATTATTGGCCTTGTAACTCGAGTTTAGCAAAACAAGGGAAATTTGGATGCTTCTTTCTTTAATCATATAAAGATCAGATTTATAATTATATTTTCACGGTTCCAAGACTTCAATATTTCTTGCTTCGAATATTTCCTGAAATATCCACGTCATTCACATGGTAGATGGATCCATATGATATGTTCCTTCGAACAAAAATAGGACCTCTCTAATTCTTTTACGAAATATTTTACTATTATGGTTGTATTTGATACGAAGAAAAATATTTTATTTTTAAAAATATAATTTATTACATATATTTGGTAAGGGGGTTAAAAATTTTTTGTAATGGAGGTGGTCGAATCAATATTATAATCTAATTTAACTTTACAAATTAGTCAAATTGACTTTTGAAAAAGCGAAATAAAAATGTTTTTATCACTTTTCGTATAGTTTTTAAATATCTATAAATTTTCAAACCTCTTAATGAAAGTCCTAAATTTGCTACTCAAATTATGGAATCATAACTCATGAAAGTCCTAAATTCGCCATTCAAATTATGGAATCATAACTTATGAACTTTATGGTGATGAACGTGGACATTTCCTCACACTAATATTATATATTTCTTAGGGATGAATCTCTTAGATATGTTTAATACGATTATCCCCGCTAGAATGTGGATATTTTCTTGATCAATAAAGACTCTTCCCTTTTCTGCTACCATTCTCATTTTTATTTTTTCTAATAACATATATATTCCATTATTAAATGATGGAATAAAATAAAGTTATAATATTAAAAGAAACAGATTATAAAGGTAGAACTTGATCCTCCTTCCATCTTGCATAACTACCGACACTGGTTAAGAGAGTAAGATGGACAAACAAAAGAGATTAAGACATCAAATATCGTTTTTGTTAAAGTTGATGTCTTGTGGTTTATAGCTATCGAATAATACATCAATTACAAGAGGTTTACATTACCATAGTTTGAGAAATATGATCGATCACGGGAACATAATTGTATCCACATCATTTATTAATAAAATATTTTTTTATTTCTTAATTGTTGCAAACAACATATTGTGTACTGATCCCTCTGTTCAAAAGTTGGTCGTTGGTTAAGCTGACCCAAACATACTCTTAATATTGTTAGAAAATAGGATTTGAAAGAAGATGAAATTTAATAATCTGACTTTGCTAGAGTAATCTTTATCCTTATGAAATTTATACCTCCAAATTAAAGCCATGTCACACTACCATTAAGTGTATTCATACTCCTTATTTCTTATTTTTCACGTAGGACTTTGTTCACACACCTTATTTCATTATTAGGTATAAGCAAACGCTCCAGATAAGGAAAGACAATTTATTTAGAAATCCATGCTAAAATATAGATATAGCTTAGCAGGTGTTTATTTTAATTTACAACATAACATATATAGTAGCTGCTAAAACATATAGTCTAGCTAGCAGGCAGACATTTGTTATTACTGGACTTGCTTGAAGGAGACATCAAGAGGATTGTCCTTGACAAGAGCCAAACGTCTTTTTCCATTTTGGTGAACTACACCAACTTTTAAACAGAATTGATCATCAGAGGAAAATGGACAACTCATTGTACTAGTAACAGGGCAATACAATAAGTTGTAACCAAATTGTGATGATTTAACAATCTTGAACCAACTGCTATCTGCTTGACCTATGGTTCCTCCAGTCTCCAACAACATCGTCCCTAGAGATGCATCGTAATCTCCCACTTTCCAAATTGTATAACTAACACACAATTTCGATGTTGAAATAGCAAATTGGATGTTGAGTAGTTCATTTTCAAAGATACCTTGTCCAAAATGACTAGATGAACCAATGAATCTAACGGGTGTACCGCTAGGTCCAACATCCGAATTGTAACGGAATATGCCATTTGCACAAGGGGCATCTGAATTTGGGGACTTACCTAGGTACACATCACCACCTAACGCACCCCAAAAAGTGGAAATAATACGATAACTCAAACGAGAATCAAGTTCTTTACCAGCTACGTCAAGTACTGGAGTAGCATCACTAGGTAGGTTAATGGGATTTTTGGAAGTGAAAGTTGATGAAAACACCACAATGGGAACCAAACACAAACATAACAAAAATAAACACTTCATCTTGTTTAAGCTACTAATTTTATTTGTGTATTGCTTGTTTGTGACTCCTCTACACTAACGAAGCCTTCTATTTATAGACTCATCACACTCTCATATTCCTTGCCATGTATTAAAATTGACTAGAGTTCCTTATTGTGGTTGTTATTACCCGTAAATTACTTAAATGGTCATTCAATTATAATAAATTCCTTATCAAATATTATTATTTTCTTCGTCTCAGTTTGTGTTGCACTTTTCGAATTTAGAGAATTCAAATAAGAATTTCTTTGTTAGTAAATTTTTTTCTTTGTGTTTTAATATCTTGAATTATTAAATATTTGTGATTTATATGTACTTTTTATGTATTCTTCAAATATGTATATTTTATTTTAATTTTTTAAAAAAATTTCATGTCTAAATTTACGATTAAAATTAAACTATTTAACAAATTGGACATGAAGAATTATAATCATGATGAAATATGTCTTCTTGTATCAAAAAAATTCATCAAGTCAAGGAGTTTATCTACCGAGTAATTATAGATAGAAACAAAAAGAGAGAAAACATAAATCTCCCTTTGATTTCTTTCAACATACCTCCTTTCCTTTGTGCTTATGCTTACCTCTTTTATTTTAATTTTTCAATCTAATTGTAATTTATATAAGAAATATGATTTAACTAATTTATCCTTTATGATTTTTCAAAATTAATATTATAAGATTTTTTTTCTTTTCAAAAAGCACTTTTAATTTTTGAGGAAAAAAAAACAACCTTTTTATCTTTAAAAAAATCTTTTGCTATTCTCCAGAAGCCCCTTAATTATTTTCTTTCAAAAAATTATCCAAACACCTTACTTTTTAAAGATAAATATTTTATGAAGGAAAAGGCCTTTTTACCTCTCGGAATTTACTAAACAATTTATAAGGCTCGTTTTGAATCATATTTTTTTTTTCTTAGAAAATATCATGTCTAGTCACTAGTGTAATCTAAATTGAAAGGGAGAGAGAGTAATCTTTGTGTCCAGTTTATCCTGTATAGTTTTAATCTTATCAAATCTAAGGGTCAAAATCTACTTAAAGAAAACACCTCATGAATCATGATTAAACTAATTAAGAGATCTATATTTTTTACATTCCTTATTGGCAGCGTATTTGTTGGATGGCAAGATAGAAATATCCAAAACTATTGTTGTAGGGATTTCTTTTTGGATTTTTTTTTGGGAAGTATTGAATTACATTTTAAAACTAAAATTTATATATTTAAAGCTATACATAACGTATTATAAGTTTGTGATTTTTTTCATATTAGTGTGATACAAATATGCATTTTAACATCTTAGTAAAAGTTCATATAATTTGACTTTTAAAAAGCAAAATGTAACAAATATTTTAGGATGGAGAGAATATATAATTCCCCTTTTGGTCATTCCTCATCCCTGTTAACATTAACCTTCTTATAAACTGTTAGTGAAAAATTACAATATAACAAAATTGCAGGATTACAACTGAAAACAAAATGAAGAAATAAAAATCTATAAAAATCTCTTCATTCTGAGGCGTGGATATTCCGCTCTCTTTAAAGAGATTCACGTCCACTGCAACAAATGTTTTTCACCAGTCCAGCAGCAGTCCTTCTTGATTTGTCCCCTCTCGGATAGAACAACCTAATCACAAAGTATAACTCAACAACTCTGGACAAGAGTTGAGTTCAAAGCTCCACAAAAAGAACACATCCCTTCAACTAATAATAACTCTCTTTTTGACAAACTTTATGCACTCTATATTTTTCTTGTGTATCTTTTTTTTTTTTCTTAACTTAATGATATTAACAACCAAATGGAGGGGGACATAAAGCCTAACCTCCTTTTACATCTTAGGACAAGAAGATTCTGTCCTATTAAGGTTCTGATCCAGAAATCTTAACAAAACAAAACAACTATACTAATGCATTTAAACTAGAATTGTTAATGCATATAAATAAAAGTATTCAAGGTGGATCAAAATGCCAGGTATTAGTCTTCTTGGCTCTTCTTCGAAAGGTGGGAAAATCCAATTTAAGCTTCCAAGTTGTTCCTGATGGCGTAATCTATTTGATCATCTTACATGTAATCACTGTTTTGAAGTTCTCGGTCATAAGACAAACTCTGCTCCAATTCCCTTAATCTGAAACAAAGATTGAAAACAGAGATTTTTCTATTCTCGTATTTTTGAGTGCACCTTGCTTTCCAAATTTCTCAGCACGTACACTATCATCGGAGTAGAAATTTATGGATGATATTCTTTGAGTTGTTGTCTCCACCACTGCCAGATGATAGCTAGCATTTATTATATGCCCTATGTTAAGTCCCAATGGCCTAAAGATGATGTCCCACGTATGTTTGACCATTTCACTTCCTGCAAAAACATGGTCAGTTGTTTCTTGACCACCTTCTTTCATAGAAAACACATATTCTCCCAAGAAGACCAGTGATAGCTATTCTTACCATCTTTTTCACCCCAGAAGAAATTTACAAATTAAACTGCATTTCAATTTCTTTAAGAACAGTGACAGGAGGCAGCAAAAGTAGGGTTAATACCTCAGATGGTCACTCAACTATCTAGTCTTTCCTCAGAAAGTCACTCACATGGTGATTTTTTAGTGAAAATTAAAAGTTGAGTGACTTTTTGAGGCAAAAGTGGATAGTTGAGTGACCATCTGAGGTATTAACCC
>NW_006239089.1:554060-619639 GCF_000226075.1 Solanum tuberosum | reverse complement strand
CAATACAACAAGAAATATAGAGTGCATAAGGTTTGTCAAAAAGAGAGTTATTATTAGTTGAAGGGAGGTGTTCTTTTTTGTGGAGCTTTGGACTCGACTCTTGTCCAGAGTTGTTGAGTTATTCTTTGTGAAGGCTGTTGTATCCTGGAGGGGACAAGTCAAAGAGGACTACTGCTGGACCGGTGAAAAACATTTGCTGCAGTGGGCTTGAATCTCCTTAAAGAGAGCGAGATATCCGCGCCTCAGCCTGAAGAGATTTATTTCTTCATTTTTTTATTTTCAATTGTAATCTTGTATTTTTTGTTATCTTGTAAGTTTTCACTAACATATATGAATCATTCACTACTTCATTTTAATTAAACCAAACCAAATGCAAAAATACAGCTTATTGTCCTCCCTTTTTTCCAATAGAAATGTAAGATCATCAAAAAATTTAAAGAGAAAAACAAAATTCTTAATAAAGATAACATCCACAATGATAAATTTGTGACAGGTTTGTCACCTTGTATTAAAAAATACTTTTAAGAAAATATTTTACATCATACCAAACAGATCGTTGAGTTAGTCCGTCAATTAATTTGGATTGGCTGTTGCCTAAACCAAAAAGTGCCAAATTTTGTCATACAATAGAAAATTAAAAAATTTGGTTCACCTAGTAAAATTAGACACGTCCCATTTCCCAATTCATGCTTAAATTTAGCGGAGTTTTTGAATATTTAAGCGATAACCGTCATTCCAAAAAAATAAAATAAAAACTGCGCCGATTTATCCCACCGCCCTTTCCTCTTATGCCCTTTCATGGTCAATTTTTATTCTTATTTTTTTAATATATTTTTGTTTTTTCTTTTGTTGTTTTTCATTAATCAAAATTAATATGGGATTGTTTAAGTATGAAATTTTAAATACGTTACGTTACGAGATATATTCAAATAGTTAAATTTGTATTGATGATTATATTATTTTATTTTAACAATTTTTATTTTTTATTTTATTTTTCTCTCATATTGTTCTTCATTAATTAAATTAATAAAGTATCTTTTTTATATGACTTTAGATATATCAATGGGATATACTCATCAAATTTGTGTTTTATGTAATTAATTTTTTTCCTTTATAGTTTTGTAATTTTTATTTTTCTCTATCTCGTTATTTTTCATTAATTAAACTAGTAAGGTGTTATTTTCTATACTCAAATAATTAGGAGTCGTTTGGTTTGAATTCAAGTTACGGCGGAATTAGTTATGATAGGATAAATTATGATGTGATTAGTTATGATGAGATAAATTATGTTGAGATTATTTTTTATTGAGTGTTTGGTTTATTGTATTAAAATAATAGGCTTTGCATAAATTTTAAGAACAATTTATTTGCTTACAAAAGTACCCTTCATGAATGTGAAAAGTGATGTATAAAAAAGGTTTAAAACGATATTTTTGTCATTTACTTATTTTATCCTGGGATAAGTTATCCTGAAATTACTATACCACCCATGGGGAGGGATAACTTATCCCGGTACTAATTATTAATCCTGGTATAAGTTATACCGGATATGTCAACCAAACAACAAATTAAGTGACACTACAATTTAATCACATGACTATTTTATGTAATCCTTCACACCAAACGACCCCTTAAAGTTGTGTTTTACGTAACTAATTGATATTATTTCATCGCATACGAACAATTTTCTAAAATTAGGTTTCGTAATTTCTTTTTAAAGATGTTAACAAAATAAAACTTTTTTCAAGATTTATGAATTAGTGGATAGCAAATACCATTTAATTATACAAAAAATAATAATTAAAATTTAGAAGGGAGTGAAACTACTTTAGTATTGTGAGAAAATTAAATTACTAAAAGTGGCAATCTTGTAGTATTTGCAGAAACGGGGACCATAAGTTCAACAACTAGTTAGTTAAGAGGACCCCAGTTCCCTCCATGCTTAATGGCAACAACGTGTGCCAACACGTTCAGCAACGTAACATTTGCACTCTATTTATACACTTTCCACAAGCACTCCACAAACTGAATATCCATCGTATTTGTCCACTTAACCTGCCCTTTCAATTTCACTCATCAGCTAATTTGGATCCTCCACCGTCCATGGCGGCCGGAATTTCAGCCTCCGCTGGTTCCCGAACTATTTGCCTCCGTCACAACCCGTTTCGCGGTCCAAAATCCGCCTCAACCGCCCCGCCAGTTCTGTTCTTCTCTCCGTTAACTCGCAATTTTGGCGCAATTTTGCTGTCTCGAAGAAAGCCGAGGTTGGCGGTTTGCTTTGTGCTGAAGAATGAGAAATTGAATAGTACTATCCAAAGTGAGAGTGAAGTAATACAGGATCAGATACAAGTAGAGATTAATGAGGAGAAGAGTTTAGCTGCCTGTTGGCTGGCGGAAAAATTGGCGAGGAAGAAATCGGAGAGGTTTACTTATCTTGTGGCGGCTGTCATGTCTAGTTTAGGGATTACTTCTATGGCGATTTTGTCAGTTTATTACAGATTTTCATGGCAAATGGAGGTACTAATTAATTACTCCATTCTTTTGCTTCTTCTTTCTTAAGCTTAATCTTAAGCTTTTTGGATAGGGTGGAGAAGTGCCTTTTTCTGAAATGTTAGCTACATTCACTCTCTCGTTTGGCGCTGCCGTAAGTTCCGTTTTTTCTTCTTCTCATGTTCAATACTTCTTCCATTTTGTCCCAATTTGTATGACATATTTCTAATTTGAAATTTTTTATTATTATTTTAACCGTGTATTAGGACATAAACCTTTAAGGTCTTTTTAAAATATTACTACATATTTAGAAGTTAAATAGAAAAAAACATAATTCATAAAAATTAACAATTAAAAATATTCGAAGGACTTATTAATTGCAGTAACAAGTTAACTTTATTTGACTCAAAATTCAAACTATGTCATGTAAATTGAAACAGACAATGTTTAAAAAGTAGTAATAAAAGTTTCGTGATGAGCTGATTTGCTGTAATTTAATGCTGTGGTCCTTCAGGTAGGAATGGAGTACTGGGCGAGATGGGCTCATAGAGCACTATGGCATGCTTCTTTATGGCACATGCACGAGGTTAATTTCCAAATTTACACTAAATTATTAGACACTAATTTGGATTCTTCCTAAGAAAAATAAAGATTCTTGTCAAGTTTTTCAAAATTTTGACTGTTCATGATTTTTATATAATATTTTCAGTCACACCATAGACCAAGAGAAGGACCTTTTGAGATGAACGACGTTTTCGCCATAACGAATGCTGTTCCAGCTATAGCTCTTCTTTCATACGGTTTCTTCCATAAAGGCCTCGTCCCTGGCCTCTGTTTTGGCGCTGTATGTTCTCATTAGCTACGTATCGTTTTTTTATGAGTTTAAGTTATATATGTGAAAAATGTGGTTTTTATGCAGGGATTGGGGATCACAGTATTTGGTATGGCTTACATGTTCGTTCACGATGGACTGGTTCATAAGAGATTCCCCGTAGGGCCTATTGCCAACGTGCCTTACTTTCGGAGGGTAGCTGCTGCACATCAGGTAACAAAAAGTTTATTGGACTGTAGCTTTACTCTTAATCTTATTTTAATCAAAATTAGCACCATCATTTAATTAGATTAATATTTAATTGATTGTTTTTTTTTTTTTTTTTAATTAATTTGTATTTTAATGGATTCTAACGACTGGATCTTCTTTGATTTTGCTGTATGGGGATTTTAGCTTCATCACTCGGACAAATTTGATGGTGTACCATATGGCTTGTTCCTAGGACCTAAGGTACTCTTTCCCCTCTCTTTTAACTTTGCCGCATGAGTTATCATATGCTTTTAATTCGGAATCTTAATAGCTTAGCGCATTGATTATTTGAATTTTTACCTCATTAATGAGGGTTCGATTCCCTCTCCAATTCCAATCGGCCCCCTACCCCAAATTTTATTTTTTAAAAAAGATATGTACTTAATCTAATTTAATATTTTTCTTTGTTTTGTAACACAATACAAGTAATATATAAATAGGAATAATGGTAATAGAGGCTGAATATGGATTAATGGCTATTTGGTGCAGGAATTGGAAGAAGTAGGAGGGCTTGAAGAGTTGGAAAAGGAAGTCAACCGAAGAATTAAAATTTCTAAGGAATTATTATGATCAAAAGATACTTCTAATAATAAAATGCACTTGTATTTAGGCTCTAGATCATTAATGGGAAAAAGATAGAAATATATATACATATATGAAAATAATATAATGAAACAAGCTTTCTATGGAAATTGGAAAGTTCCTAGTCTTCTTTTTGGTTCCTGTACGCAAAAGGTGAACAATTTGATATTCTGGTACTTGTTGACAAACCAGAAGAACGATAATTCAAAACAAAGAAATGTACAATTAGACTTATCGTATTGGTGGCGGTGGACAGATTCAAGATTTTCTCTAAGGGAGATTAAAAAATAAAAATATAATGTTTTAGCTGTGAATTAGAACTTCAACTTGAATTTTGAACACCATAAACCAATAAGTCAATATTTATTCTTACATTCAAGGAATTCAGAATTTATATAAATAAATTAAAAAAATATTAAATTTTATCAAAAGAGTTCCTAAGTCCGCCCCGGTTGGTGGTCATTTTTGACCGTGCTTCATTCGTTGGCGCTTGTGCTTTGCGTGTGGGATTCTGATTTGGCCGGTACACGTCAAAACACGGGAAAATAGAACCGACCCTATTTGCTCCTACCATTTGTGTTACATATATACTTGATATAATCAAAATTTTCTTATATTATTAGTGATTTTAAATTATAATAATATGCTAGTTACTACATTTTAAAAAAATCATATTATTAAGTGTAAAATAAGAACAGAAAACGAAAGCAAAAGAGTAAGCATAATTAAGAAAAAAACTTAACTAGCGTTTGATCATAGATTTTCAAATATTTTTGGCAAATATTATTTGGGCAAAAATTTGGGTGAAATTTCACCATGTGTTTGGCCATACTATTTGAAAAATATATTTCTCCTTTTTTAAGAAAAATGATTTATACCCATAAGTTTTAAAAACTATTAAAATTAACCATATGTTTGTATTACATAACACATGACTTTGTTATCCTAAGCGAATTGTTATCATTTTCATCAACAATCATATCATTTCTTTCATATTTACTAAATATTCCATCACTACTTGATGTTCACGTAAAAAATTATGTAAAACAACACAAATAACGACTACTATAGAGGGTGTTTTTGTAAAAAAAAAATAATTTAATGTAGAATTTGAATTATTAAAAGTTCTCAAATAATGAGATTTTGCCCAAATACTAGTTTTTTCTAGTATTTGAGAATTTGGGTTATTTGCCAAAAATATTTTCCAAATAATAGCAAATTATATGGACAAACACTATTTGCCAAATTTTATTTGGGAAATCTATGCCAGACGGATACGGGATATGGTTTTCTTTTACTTCCTTCTTCTCAACTTCTATGGTCCATTTATCCTTCAAATGTACATTTGTGAGATTTTTGTATTTTATATTTATTTATTTTTTAAATTGTGATTTAAGTTTTTTGGTTATTTCCCTCTATTTTATTAAGATTAAGATTTTTCTTTAAAAAAATATGACATTCATTTCAAGACATATGAAATTTACTCTTTACACTATGTAATTTATGTAAGTTATATAAAAATATACCACATAAATTAAGACTACAATGATTCTTCTTTTTTTCTTCTCTGCAATAATTTCATGACAAATATAATTGTGAAATAATTTTCGTCATCAACAAGAGATTCTTATGCATGTAAAAGTTCTAAAGAATTTTTAATATATGATTGAATTTTCTTGAGACGATTGAATTTTAAAAATGATCGGGTAGAGATTCATGTAGCTGATCCGTCTCTAACTTATTTAAATTTAAGAATAATATTTTTGTAATGCTAGAATTTAAAATATCTATTGTATGCCATTTATCCTATTAAAGTAACTTTAAATTAAATTAAAACATTAACAATAAGTAGCAAAAAAGCCAGTGAATAATATAATGTGCCATGTGTCACCTCAATAATAATATTGTAGGTGGGCAGTCCAAATACATCTAACTGCAAAAAGGAAAAAGGAAAAAAAAGATGATTCAACTTTTTCTTGATAATGGTCTCCCCTATATGTCCATTATTATCCAATTATCTACATGCCAAATGTTGTTTTGCTATTTAAAGAGAACAATCAAATCCCCAAAAAGTTAATTTCTCTGCTAGTCTAGAACACTGCTCTAGTATTGTTTAATTGAGTCAAGAGTGTAATGCCATTATTGATTGAGTTGCCAACCAAAACCAATTAATCAAAGGAATATATATATCTTGTTACCAATAGAGACAACATTCCGCATTGTTAGGTCCAATAGTATAACACAAAGAAAAACAATAAACAACAAGTGGATTAGAATTCACGAATTGGCGACGACTAAAATTTTGTAGTTAAATAACAAAAAATTCATGGTGTATTTGATACTATGGTGTTATTTGAATTAAATTATGACGGCAATAATATTTTTAGACCAAATTATTGACTGTGGACATTTTTATCTAATTTCACATTGTTTAAAGACTTTAAAAAAAAATCAGTTTTCATCATTATAATGGTGTGATTGGTATGTAGGAAAAGATTTTTCAATACTTTCATATTTAGCTGATCAAACTTTTTTTTAATGGAAAAATATTAAAAATTGGTTTTACTCTTTATATTCTCCTTTTAAAGATGATAATGGATTCAATGAATCAGTTGATGACTAGGGCAGACTACAAGTTTTTTTAACATCATTATTAAAAAAGAATTACTTATCGTGAAGGTTCAACTTTTACAAGTGAAATGTTATGGTAATATGTGAAATTTAATTTATTTGTAGAAATTGAAACTACTGAATATTGTTTAACTACAAAAGTTGAAAAGGGACAATTTATAAATTTCTACTCATTTATTTTGCCAAGTAAATTATAAGTACATGCTTCAACTTACTTAAGGCACATAATTAGGCCACACATAATTACATATTTCTTTTTATTTCTTTGTCACTTGATGGTGTTTAATATCCATTTTAAGGCATCAATTATATCACATAAAAGTCCTTAAATAAGAGAGATATTTTCTATCAAAATGAAATTATTTTCAAAATTTTAATCTAAAACCACTAATTAAAAATCGTACATATTATTAGAAAATCAACCAATGGCAAATGTTGTTTTGCTACTACTTAATTAATCACTGGTTAAAAGGCTATACCTTTTACTATCTTTTAAGCTAGTTTGACCCAAATTTAAATAAGAGCAACTTATAACAATGACTATATTTATAAGATTTGATGAAGTTCAATAGCTATAAGTGTTATTTACAATAAATGACTTTTCCTTTAAATAAACACATTATTGCTCTGAATCTAGTGGGAATAAAGTGGGGAAAAAATGGTCAATAATTATGCTCTAGACAATATCATTATTTTAGTGAGTTGACCATCAAATCTTATCGTAAAATGCCAGGTGGTTATGTATCAACAGTGATAACTAACTGATTGCTTAAATAATTACTATGTTTAGATTAATATTTTATGTATTATCCTTCCATCATGAACTAACAGATAATCGTCACTTTGTTAAACCGTCCACCCATTAACATAAAAATATTGCACTGTCATCTTATCACCAAACTACCATTTTATTTAGGAAAAATTAATCACATCTTTTAGTTTACTTATTACCATTATTTCCTATAAGTTTTTACAAATCTCCAAAATCCCTCATTTTCGCGCATCAGATTAGTGTATCAACGCTTATATTATTGTATCTCGCGCATCAAATTAATGTATCAGTGCTTATATTATTGTATCTCGCGCATCAAATTAATGTATCAGTGCTTATATTATTGTATCTCGCGCATCAAATTAATGTATCAGTGCTTATATTATTGTATCTCGCGCATCAAATTAATGTATCAGTGCTTATATTATTGTATCTCGCGCATCAAATTAATGTATCAGTGCTTATATTATTGTATCTCGCGCATCAAATTAATGTATCAGTGCTTATATTATTGTATCTCGCGCATCAAATTAATGTATCAGTGTTTATATTATTGTATCCGTTTGAGAGATTTCTATAATTATAAACTTTTAAGGGATAAATTGTAATTTTACCTTAAAAGTATGTGATTTCTGTAATTTGCCCTTTTATTTATGTATAGATTAAAAATAAACATGCTGTTTTTTTTCTTATTTTAATACCTTGTGTACTTTGGGAAAAATGAAAAGATTTTATGGTTAAACCGCGTTTTCTAAGTTTTTGATATTTTATTTAAGGGATCTTTATTTAACTATTCTTTTCCTTGTATAAAAGACAATCATTAAACTTATAACTGTAATGGATCATAAAGACACTGATTTTTTTAAAAAAAAATGATTGACTTGTACGGTTGTACCCTTCGGGGTGGCCAAGTGGTTTGGGCTTGGGACTTCCATAATGGAGGTCTCAAGTTCGAAGCAGCTCCTTGCCAGCGAAAGCAAGGAATTTGCCTTCTGGGTTGAGCTTGTCGCACTGGGCTTGCCTAGTGCGGGTTAATTACCTCTCCTATATGGTTTGTGAGTTGTGGGTTTCTCTTGTCATAAAAAAATAAAAAATAACAATGATTGACTTATAGAATGAATGGAAGCGAAAATTGCAACTAAGACTTTCTCCTATAACGATTATTATGGAACACTAAACCATATCTCACTTAGGTTAAAATAATACTTAATTAATTTTTTCTTCGATCGCTATTTACACAGTATGATCTATAGAAATATCAAATACTAGTGAACATATTTTAACATTCTCACGATATTTTCAATTAGTAATTATGCAAGATTATCACTCCTTAGTTTGAGTTAGTTTAAATCTTTATATTTTTATAGATGAATTGAAATTTTATTCCATTTTAAAAAAATAATAATTGAGGGTCAACAATACTAATTAGAGATAAAGAATTTTTGAGTGAGTCTCAAGTATTGAACGCTACGTGTGTGTTTAGGGTGCATAGTAAGATGATTGGGGTGTAGACCTCACATAACTAAGTCCAAAAAAGAACCTTTAAAACAAAGACATATTTTAGGTTTGATGGAATACTGACATCATTCTATATAATTATTGTTTTATAGAATTTTAATAGTAGCTTATTATTTTGTAATATTTGAATGATATTGCTTGTTTGATAAGAATAATAATGAGTATAAAAGGGCAGGGTCACAGACGGATTTCTCGGTTATCAAAAAAAAAAATAATGAGTATAAAAATTAGCATAATTTGAATACAAACAGATATACAAGTAGTTTTTCTTTTTTAAAAATAAAATAATGAAATATTAGCATAAATATGGTTAGCTTTACTGGAATAGTATATGTTGTTACTTTTTTATGGATTATTAGTATGTATACAGTTATTTTTTCTGATAGAAATATTGGTAAATATATTACGTAGTTTGATTGGAATATAATATTAATAGATAAACTTAAATAAGTTTCTTATTCTATGATTTTTTCTCTCAAACTTGGGGATCTGCTTGCTGAAAAAATGTTCTGATGATGCAAATGTAACAGTAACAGATTTGTAATATGGAAGAATATTTATGAAATCTCACAAAAAGTCAAGATATGTACGTAAGGAATATAATTGTTTTTAATTGATATGTTAGGATACTCCTACTTTTTTTTTCTTTGGGATAGAAGTTCTTTTGTAATTGGTTTGGTTTTCATTATAATATGTTTAGTGATGATAGAGATGAGTCAAATGAACGGATTGAGCTAGATTTGAAAATGTCAAAATAAGTTGAACTAATAAATAAATAGAAAAATAATTTATTTTAATAAGAAATAAAGTTAAGTAGTTTTTGAGAATAAAATTTTAAATAAATAAATTTCTAATAAATTCTCTTAATTTAAGTTCCTTTTTAACTTAACCTTGTGATATCAATCTTGTTAAACACGTAAGATTTGCAAATTTTGAAATTACGTGAGTCTTTGGCTGAAAGCCCTTTTCCCTATTAGTGGACAACAACAAAAATTAAAAAATGGTGGACACTGCATTATTAGTGACCCCATTTTCAATCAGAAAAAAAAAAGATGCTAAAATTGATAAACGCACCCCAAAGTAATTTGTGCCTATAGATGTTATGATATTTCTTCTTTTATATTGTTTTTCTAAATCGTGGATCAATGTTGTCTAATGTTATTCTATTGCAATTAGTATAGTAGAATTCACGTTATGAACATAAAAATATTGTGTCATTCATTCATAATTTTAAGTTTATTTTTATTCCCACCGCGTACCATGAAAGAAGAAAAAAAGCTTGAAAAAATCATGTTACGAAAAATTCCCTATTTAGCATTAAGGTTCTAAAATTAGTATGTGCAATACCTAAATTATCCCTCTTAAAACTAACACACCATTAATCTCATAAGCTTCATTAAGTAATTGCACTAAGATCATCCATATTATTTAATTCAAGGTCGTTACTCGTTTGGTTCGAATAAAAGTTATGCTTAAGTTAAGTTATGTTGGGAGTAGAGGTTAAATGTTCTACGTGGAATATTACAAGGCTAACAATGGAATTAAACAAGAATGTAAGGACCAAAATAGTCGTTTTCCCTTTGCATAATTCAGTTTTCTTCTCTTTTTCTCTGACAAATTTTGAATGCTCCCTAAACAGTAAACAAGACGTAAGAGTGACTTTGCTTTGAGCCCGACGTCCCCACCTCGAAAAATGGAACTATCGGCAATAATGTCGCCGGCGAATTACCCGGAAAGAAGTTGTAGTTATTCTCAAGCAATTACTCTTACAAATCGCCGCCAAATAGTTCAGAGTCGCAAATTAAAATACGCTCGAACAACTTCCCCTTCTTTGAAATTATCCCCAGTGATTACGAATTGCGACAATGCAGAAGTCATCGGTGCAAGAGAGTGCAAAGGGAAGGAATGGATTCACTTTGTCGGCGTTGGAGGTTGTGGTTTGTCCGCTCTCGCCATGCTTGCTCTCAAACAAGTATATATTCTCTGTCACTCACACTATTTATATTTGGTGGCTAACTGTTTTTTTCTAGAATTTTCTGTAACTATAAAGTTGTGAATGCGATGTTACTTGCTCTGGAGTTTCAGAAATGTTAATTTATTTGCCAGTGATTATGAAATCGTGTTTGAATTGAGACACAAAATTGAATGATTTGACTATGGTACTCCAAAACCCTGTCTTATTTTTTTGGGATGGATGAGGTAACTTTTTCAATTTCATAAAATAGCTTGTGATACCTCCCTCAACTCTTAGGGGTGACTTTGTAGGCTGTAGAAAGAGAAATAACCATGGCATAAAATGCTCATAATTAATACAACATGTGTTTTGCAACATAAAACTCAGCAATCCATTTGCAATATATAACTATGCATGCAACATTTGGTATTAAACAATCCAAGCTTTTATTATTATCCATCGAATAACAATTGCATAACTCCTACATAACAATGTTATGTATCATAGCCTTTGCATGCTAATACATGAATCAAACGCCGCATTATTATTTGGACAAATAATAATTGTTACTCTTCTTTCTTTCTTCCATTTCCCATCTAATGTTTTGGTAGGTTAGAATTAAATTGAACTAAATTTGGAAACACACTAGGGTTATGAGGTCAGTGGTTCTGATATGATGTGGAGCGATGCCATGGATGCATTGCGAGAAGCAGGTGCCCGAGTGTATGTAGGCCATTCTGAGCTTAATCTGAGAAAGAATAATGGGTTGGTGCCTGATGCCCTTGTTGTGTCAAGTGCGATTCGTGGGGGAAATGTGGAGATTTTACATGCCGAGTCTGTTGGAATACCTGTGTGAGTATGTTAATCTTAACTTTCTGATTGAATTTCTGTTACCGAAGTTAGACTTGGACTTTTTAGTGATATTCTGTTCTTTTAGGTACAAGCGAGGAGCTTGGTTGGGTAGGATCACCAAAGGTTACAACCTCATTGCTGTCAGTGGGAGCCATGGTAATCTTACTTCTTTTGTGTTTGCGGGGTTATTGTCAATATGTGACAAATCTATTCGATGCCAAGCTTTGCTAAACACGGACAATGTTATGATTTTTGACAAGACTCAATATTTGCTTGTATTTACATGGAAGTCTGAAATATGAAGAAAGTTCCCTGAGGTGTATGCATTTGTGTTAGCCGACTTCTCTTGGGTGAATCTGTTGTTTGAAACGCATGTGCAATTGTACTTGTGTTCAATATCAACGTAATTATGTTCAGAACTGAACATTTTATGAGATCTTGACTAGAATCATGATGTAATATCGTGTTCCCAAGGAATCTGAAATATGAGGAACTTCACAATCTTGCTTGTAGCGTAAACCATTTCGCATTTCCGCTTGTGTTAGTCAGCTCTGCCAAAACCTTGGAACTCTTCTGCTTTATTAACTTAGCAATTTGATCCATGGAAACACTTCTTGGTGGAATGCGTATCTGCTCTGGTTTTTGTGCATACTCGACTGTCTTGCTCCAACATAGGTGTGAAGAAGGATTCAAGGCATAGAGTATTCAAAAGAGAGAAGAACAACACCATTGACTGAAGGGTTTATTCTGAGAAAGAGAAAAGACGAGATTTAGGCAACATTTTGGAGAAGAGAGTTTCAGGTTTCCTATAAGCAAAAAACAATGTTACTAATGAACTATTGTGTTATTAGCAAATTAATGGGTAAAATTCATGTTATGAGTGCATGCGTAGAACTTTTAAGGCCTGATAAGATGTTTGGCTTTGAACTCTATATCAATCTATCAGCTGAGACTGATTCTGGGAGGTCTTTGGCATTTGTCTATTATTTAGTCTGGTAATTTGATCTACTCTTGTTTCAGCCTTTTTTAACACCAAAATTTCACTTCTCGTGCTTTCTGTTGATTTATTCACCAATGCAGGGAAGACTACCTCAGCTAGTATGCTTGCTTATGTCTTAAATGCAATGGGGGGTGATCTTACAGCTGTAATTGGGGCTCGGGTACCACAGGTAGGTTCACTCTGCATCTTCGTATGAAGTTTCTCTTGATGTGCTCATTGGGAGTTTGTCAACAGTGCTTGCAGGTCGATAAGTCGATTTTTGTTCACATTAGAGCATTTATATCCTACTGTGGGTTACTTTTGATGTAGTTGCCTTCTGCAGCTTGCTGAAAGAAACATCATCTGTGGAACTGGTTGCAACTTTGTACTGGAGGTATCAAATCCTTTCACACCTCTTTTCTTGTATCTGGTTGTCTGCATGAGTTTGTTTTTCTTTGTAAAATTTTAAGAGATAGAAGATTATTACAATTGTTATTCCTGTAAGTCTAATCTATGTTCTTTCTAATGTAGGCTGATGAATATGACTGTTGCTTCCTTGGAGTAACACCTCAAATAGCTGTGGTAACAAATGTAGATTGGGAACATGTAGACATGTTTCAAGATGAGGTTGGTGATTCACTGCTTGTAGAGTCTGCCATGTATACTAAATTTGATTTATTTGGTCTCTGGAAATGACCAGATTATCATCAGATTGTTTCTATCTCATCTCAGGAAGCAGTTAAAACTATTTTCAGGAAGTTCATAGGGCAGATAAGGGTTGGAGGACATTTAATTTTATGCGGTGATAGGTATATATTGATAACTTCCCTTACAAGGTTGATACATTTCATGGATTGAGTGGATTTAGCATCAAATTTTCTTACTCAAATAGAAACTTGTTGAAGATTTCACACAAAAAAAATCTCATTTTTCATAGGAAACATCTCCTGAAGGAGAACAATCAACTATGCAATATTCTTTTTACAGCAGAAAATATACGCCTGCTGCTACTTTGTTGGTCATTGACCTTTAGAACAGTACTCTGAAGATATTATCCACGTACTGTGCAGAGTTCACTGACTACAGTTCTTATAAAATCATGTCTCAACCAACCTGTGGATGCTGCATCTATGAGGATATGGAACATTAATCCATAACCAGAAAAGTGAACTTATTAGTTGTCCTCTGATACCTTGATCATTCTATTACAGAAGGTCTCATTTATGTTTTACAAACTATCATTTGGTGGCTTATGTATCTTTAGTTATAGATCACATAATTGATCTCATTCTGAGGCTAACAAAGGAAATATCAAATTTTCATGTCTAATGTAGTTTCCAACAATGATTTTCTGATTGGATTTACAGTCCGGGTGCATATTCTTTGGTCAACAAAACGGGATCAGGCTCTGCTCTTCCAGTTCTTCACAATGATGCATTCCAGATTTCAACTTACGGAATTTCTAGTTGTAACGATTGGCATGCCTTATCAATATCCCCAAACTCTTGTGGGGGTAGTGACTATCAGCTGGTAAGTACATTTGTTCTTTAAAATATATAGCTCTAGATGAAATCTACTGAAATAAGTTCATTAGTTTCTTAGAAATATTATCTGAAAATAACAGTCAGGGAACTTGTACGTAGCTTAATTCTAAGAAAGTGAAAATGCTTTGCTAATTCTGCACGTGCTTTGTACTTCAGTTGGCAACTCTAGGCTGCATGATCATAAATTCACTTGTCAAGGAAGTGTAAGAGCAACTTAATAGAACTCTACGTAAGATGGATATCATTAATTAAGTCTTCCACTACAAATCTGTAAATTATTTTCTCCAGAGTCCAATTCAAAACAATTTCTTAGTTCTGTTTCTTTCAAAGACTATGAAAGAATGCAACAACTCACAATAACGTGAACATTTGGGAAGTAAGCTCCTTTCTTGCTCCCTCCATCCCCAAAATAACCAATACAATTTGGGGTACTTGGAAAAAGGATCAAAGAGTCAACTTTCCGAATTTCCAACCCAATACCAAACACCAGAAATTAAATCATGCTTTCGGTCATTACCAAATGCACTCTGAAATGTGAAAAAGACATTGTATATTCAGTTGTGAACTGGGACTTTTTAATTTGAAAATTTTAGTCACAGTTTTTATTGGAGTAGGGATCATATAACTAGAACGAACAAAAAACAAACATTAGGTCAAATAAATATGAAGTAGACCAGGTTCTGATATTCTTTTTGATTCTGAATCTTCACGTGACTTAATATGAGTGCTTGACCTTATTCCATCTCTAGAATTTTGCAGCACGGTTACAGTGTCACTTCAATTGAGTTATTATACTTTCTCCATTTGATTTTGGAGGACCCGAATTTGCTTGTAGATTAAAGAATATATATTGACAACAAATAAGTAGGTCTTGTGAAGAAACTTTGTTTTATAGGGAAATTGTCAATTCCAACTTTTTGTTTCTGTTAACGAATTTGAAGCTTTACAAGTTCTGTATGGTGCACACTGCACAGTATTCTTGCAGAAAAAATGTAAAAATATAATGCCATGTAGAGTAATTTTTTTGCTGTTTTCTATGCACAGTATACTCTGAATTATTTGAAGCAAGTGGCGTATGGAATACCTATTATTCTCGTGCATGTATGTAGTCTAAAGATATTATTTCCTTATTCCAGTTTCACAAGGGACTTCATATTGCGGACATCAGCCTACAAATGCCTGGAGTCCACAATGTTCTTAATTCATTAGCAGTAAGTATAACATTTAAAAGTTATTTTTTGTTTTATCAGTGTAAGTAGACGTTTAAGTAACAGAACTATTCTCTTTTCTATGATCTTTACTCAAATATTATAGGCTATTAAGAATGCCAATACAGCTAATCAATTTTAACTTGTTGATACATCAACGGGGCCCAAAACTGGAAAATAATTTGTTGGCTTCTGGTGATTATATCATAGTTTAGGCATCTGTATTCGAAGAAAACATGGTTTAGCTTGCTAAGTTGTTTCATTTCCCTACTGCAAGTAAATAAATTTTTTGTTGAGTTCTGTTGCTGCTTTGAATATCCCAACTGGCAGGTCATTGCAACAATTAGTGCTCTTTCCACGGATCAGAAAAACTTTCTTAGTTCCATTGCTTCTTTGAAACTACACTTGCAAAATTTTGAAGGTGTTTCTAGACGTTTTGAGAGGATAGGTACAGTCCGTGGGTGCCATATATACGATGACTATGCTCACCATCCCACCGAGATTCAAGCTGTTCTTCAAGCAGCACGCCAGAGGTTTCCGTTTCAAAAACTTGTAGTAATATTTCAGCCTCATACATACAGGTATATACAAGAGTATTCTCCATCCAAATTACAATTACATTGATTGCACAATGCTTGAAATTTTCAGAATTTGCAGTCGTCTAGCAGCATTGAAAGATGACTTTGCTATTGCATTCACTAATGCGGATAGGGTTGTGATTACAGAGGTATTACCATCAATGGTAAAGCTGCTTAAGTTAATGTTGTTATCCCTTTTTTCTATCTTGGCTAAGGAGATGTAATTTGTTTCTACTGCAAGATTTATGAAGCTAGAGAAACAAATCTGTGGAAGATCAATGGACGCGATCTTGCAATATCTATAGTTGACCCACCATCTGAGTTTATCCCTTCCCTGGTATGCCGTAACTCACTGCATCTAAGAAAACTTCCTCACAGTTGTATATGTTGGAGTTGCCAGGAATTTTATTGTGATGTCCTTGTAGTTACAAATGTTTTGAACATGAGAATAGTCAAGTCTAATTTCACAAAATACCGACTTCCTATTCTTAGGTCTCTAATGAATAAAAGGAAAATTATCTTCGTGAAATGTGATGGTAGGAAAGAGAGGGAAGCTTCTCTTTCTCTAGATAACCATATTTATTGCCATTGTTCTAAGAATACCACATCAATTATAGTACTGCACAAGTCAACTTGTGTTTCATCTTGGTTAACCCCCCCTCTCTTTATGGTGTTTAACTTAACAGATACAAGTGCTGGAAATGCTGGTTGTTCATATATCCAAGGATCCCGATCATGAAACTGTCATCTTGACCCTAGGAGCAGGTAGACATTCTGATTTCCATGACTGAAAACCCTTGCATAGCATTTGTCCATTGTCTAAGGAGATCATTCTTCACAAGATGGACGAAAAGGAAAACATGAAAACAAAGAAGGGAATATCAATTGTAAAAAAAAGACACGAATTTTAGGCTTCTTATTTATGAGATTTGATATTGACATCTCTTTTTCAGGAGACATAACTTCAGTGGGTCGTAAACTACTAACTGAATTGCAGCACAGATTGCTATAATGTACTGCTTCATGAGACTGGCAGCTAACTCAGATGTTTATAGCCTTCACATATAATTGGCTAAATTTGAAGCCGAGGTTCTAGAGCTGTGCACATTCATCTGCATTAAATATAAGGCGGCAAGCCTGACCTAATGATAGAGAATCTCGTCATGCAGATATGATGATCATAATGTTCAACTGCTTGTGATGTTTGCATCCATTGATTGCTTTCCCTACTGCAGAAAAACTCACCATTCTGGGAACAGACCCGGTCAATGATACAGAAGGGGTGGTGTAAGAAAGCACTCAGTTGCACCCCAATAGTAATTCTTGAGCCCTAGCGGCTCACCTCCCAGCATCACTGATCGTCTTGATTCTTGAGTATGTAACAGTACAGTTCCTCCCTTTATGGACCGCCTCCTTAGATAGGAGAGCCTTTGAAGGTTTAGGACAGCTATGTACATTTAAAGAATATCTCCTCATTTCTAGTTTCTTGTTGGTGCATTTATTAATACAGAAGACAGCTTGTCCTTTGTAGAGAATGATATTGTGTTGTAGATCATCAATTTTTTATTTTACTACTTGGTTAAGGGGGATATCCAAATTATTAATAGAAGTATTTGCCTTGGCAAAAAAATGATCACTATTCACCTCCTTGGTTTCTTTTTGTACAGCAGGAGCTTTGCAATATTGTTGTACACTGTAATCTATTCTATTCAATGCTTATGGAAGTTCAAACAGGTTCTGTTTCAATAGAGGCACTATGCATATCAACATCTAATGAGCTGGCTGCAAAGAGGCTACATACTTCTCTCACTAACACAGGTATTTACACCCACAAATATCTAAACTTACCACTGCTGAGGGAAACTTACATAAAATCTACTTGTAAGCACTGATTTAAGTGCAATTCCCCAGTACATGCATAGCAAGCAAATAGGTGACAGAGTGAAGATCACAGACTGGACTCAAAGCAAGAGTAAGTAACTCAAATTTAGATTGGAGGAGAGAAGGAAAAATCACATTTCGCGCAGACGCACATGACACAGTTTTCAGCTCAAATCCAACAAAAACAAAACAATTGCACTAATCTTCAACTATCCTACAAACAGAATCCTGAATAGTAACAAAGGAAGAATGCAAACGTTTAACTCTCTATTATACACAGTTTTCTTGTCGAGAACCTTCCAAAAAACATGATCAAACAATTACAGAAAGCTTACCAAAGCCACTACTAAGAAGAGAATCATCAAGCTATCGTCCAAAAAAGGAGAAAAATCCACGTTTCTTAGGCTCCTCCTCCATCATTACAGTCTCCATACTATCTTGCTCCACCAACCTCCAAGCTGCTTGCTCAAATGCCAGACCTGCCAAAGCTGGTGGCTTGTTCAACACAAGGGGATAACCTCTGTTAGTACTTCTAATAACTTCGGAATCCTCAGGTATTACCCCCAACAATGGAAGCCCCAGCATCTCCTGCACATCCAATACAGACATCATATCTTCCCCTTTTATCATATCAGTCCGAACCCTGTTCACAATCATCTTGATATCCCTTATTCCATCACATTCTAACAATCCTGTCACTCTATCAGCATCTCGTAAGCTGGTGATATCTGGCGTTGTCACTAGTACAGCCTCATTTGCTGGAGTTATAGCCGTAATGAACCCAGCATCAATGCCAGCTGGGCAATCAATGATAATGAAATCCGGACCACCTTCATCACGAGCTTTTAGGGCATCCACAAGCCAAACCAAAGCTTTCCCACCAAACCCTATCGGCAATTTGGATCTGGGCTTGGAAATACACAGCAGCTCGAAATTGGACCACCGCTTATCACGTACAAGAGCCTGATCAAGTCTGCAATCGCCGTTGAGAACCTCGACAACAGTATAATTAACCCGGTTTTCTAAGCCCAGGAGGAGGTCAAGGTTGCGGAGACCAACATCGCAATCAATGGCGACGACAGAGAAGCCGAGCCGAGCTAATGAAAGACCGATGTTGGCGGTGGTAGTAGTCTTGCCGACGCCGCCTTTGCCTGATGTAATGACGACGACTCTCGGGGTATCTCCGGCGAGTTGAGGCTTGCGGTTGTACTGGAGCATAGAATGGATGGAAGGGTAGAAGTTTCTAGAAGGCCTGAAGGCGAGAATGGGTTTTAGGGTTTTGGGGGATAAGGAATTGGGAGGGATAAAGGAGGAAGAGTAGAGAGAAGAGGATTTAGGGTTAGAGAGTGGCTGCAGAGATAACATTTTTTTTGTGTAGAAGAATGAAAAAAGAAGAGTGGTGTTTTGGTGAAAGAGAGGAAACTTCACAAGAACATGTTTGATGTCTTGAAAGGAGAAGAAGACGGCACTGGAATTGAAAAAGGTAAGATATCTTTCTTGCACAGGTAGGTGGTTTAAACCCGAGCCGAAATCGATGACCCGAATCGAAAAAAGTTATTGACTTATTAGTTATTGGTTTAGCAATTTTGGTAGTGGTTTAATTCTTTTAATATTAAATTATCAACTCTTAACGGTTAATCGATAATAAATTATCTTTATATTATTGTATCTATGAAATTAAGGTTTAGTTTCATACTTTCATTTTTATTTGTCTCTAACTGTCGAGTGTCTACAATACTATCATGTATCAGTTTTTGCTTTTGAGCTAGATAAAATATGTCAAATTTATGTTCATGGTTTATTTGTTTGTCACTTTATTTTTACGTGATTTTAATGATTTTTTATGTAAAATTTTAATGATTCAATTGATAATGATCAATAAGTTGAATCAGTAGACTTCAAAATTGAATCGAACTATACATAATCCTACTACTCTTAATTCCTCTTATGCTTCTGTGGTTATTTGTGTTTGTTCTTATTTTTAAGTAAGACAAATATATGAATGAGTCGTTTGTGTCTCTATAAGAATGAAAATGAGGAAACTAAAGATGTGGGTTTTGACTTGTATCTATAGCCATAAGTGCTACCCTTACCCCCTCAAGAGACTTGGAAAGATGTGATTAGGTAGGATATAGTGTATTTGCACATGATTGAGAATATAATTTTAGATAAGAAAGTATGAAGATTGTGTATAAGGCAGAAGGTTAGTAGACAGTTGAGAGGTGTTCTTATTCCTAGCCTATTTTAGTCTTTGGCTGAGTAGAGCTATATGTCGGTCATAGTATTAGCATATTCACGTAGTCTTTGATTTTGAGTTTCTAATTATCTTATGTGGTTTATTGTGTAGGAGTTGTGCCTTGTTGTTAATGTTACGGTTTCTTGCATATATACAATGCACTATTTTGCTATTAGTGGTCATGTTTTTCTTTTGATTACTGCTTTTATTTGCTTGAATTGATTTTTTTTTTGGAAACAACCCTCGAAAAAATAATAATAAGATCTGCATATATTCTACTCTACCTAGATCTTACTTTGTGGGATTTCACTAGATTTTATTGTTGTTGTTGACCAAAGGCAAAGCTCATGCATAGAATTCGAAAGACTTTTCTCCTTTTTGCGCAATGTGCATTCATAATATAATCAGACCATCTCCAACTCATCTCTATTTTACTCTCCATTCTCTATATTTGGAGAGTAAAATAGAGAATGGACACTCCAACCACCTCCATATCACTCTCTATTCTTCATATTTATAGTGGGTGAATAGTAGTTCTCCAAATTTGGAGAACTACTATTCACACTCTCTATTTCACTTTTTGAATATTTTATTATTATTTCTATTACTTTCTAATTAACATATTATTTTACATATAATGTCACTAATTAAATATCTAATATTCACAATTCTTTTTAAATGTAATATAATATTTTTTAAAAAAAAATATTATTTAATATATACTACTTTCATCCCGAATTAATAGTATTTTAATTTTTTCTAATTTTCGTCAATAATATAATTTTGATTTTATTATTAATTTTCATTATAAAGAATACACAAAATTAAAATGAAAAGATGAGAATTTTAGTTTAGAAATACGATACATAATATGATAATTTAAATACAAGATAACAATGCAATATATGACATAATAATTTAAATACAAGATAAAATACAGTACATAACATAATAATTAATTTGTGATGAAACAAGAATCATGTCGAAACGATATTGAACGTGCATTCGGAGTTTTGCAATCACGTTTTGCAAGTATTGCAGGACCGTCACGTTTTTGGAGAAAGGAAGTATTACATGATATAATGACTACATATATTATACTGCACAACATAATAATTGAGGATGCACGTGATCTTAATGCACCAATTCAAGATGTTGTAGAGGATCCAACTCCAACAACATAAATTGTGGTAGATGAAAATCTCTGATTTGAATAATTTTTCGCTAGACATAAAAAAAATTAAGGACAAAAATGCTCATTTTGAACTCCGTAATGCATTAATAAAGCATTTATGGGAGCGACATAATAATTTTGAAAATGAGTGTTTATGTAATATTTATGTAATTGTATTTCACTTTTATTTGAATTTGTCCATTAATTTGTATATTATATAATATTTTCTTGCAATTTATGTTATTTAAAAATTTAGAATAAAATATAATTTTATATTAAATAAAAAATTTTGAAAAAGAAAATTTTATATCACATGAAAATTATATAAAGTAATTATTGAGAAAAAGAAATAAAGGATTTATATTACTCCCTCTGTCCCATTTTATGTGGCAACATTTCCTTTTTGGTCAGTCCCAAAAAGAATGTCACATTCCTTATATGGTAAGTTTATAAAGGTACAATTCCTCTTTTATCCTTATTGGTCCCACTTAATCTTAAAAGAATATTCCAATACATTTATGAGGAGAGAGAAAAAAGAGTCTACTTTTTAAAGGGCAATTTGGTAAACATTTCAAAGTCTTCATTTATTTCTTAAACTCCGTGCCCGGTCAAATGTTGTCACATAAAATGGGACGGAGGGAGTATGAAATAAGAAAATAAGAATGAAATAGAAATAATAATATAATATTAATTTGAGAGAAAAAGATTTTTTAGAGAGTAAAATAGAGAATTGGGTTGGAATTGATTGTCTGAAAAATAAAGAATTCTATATTTGGAGAATAAAATAGAGTGTAGAATTGGAGATGCCCTCACCCGATGATTTTATAAAGCATAATCTTTTTGTTCTTTTATGTTTTTGAGAATACACATCAAGTTGTCATTTATAGAGTGCTCAGGAAGTTGCTCCACTAAATTATACTAGTAAGTAGGGGTGTATAAAATCGAACCAAAAATTGAACCAAACCGTAAATTGGAAAAAAAATCTGACTAGTGGTTTGGTTTGACTTGGTTTGGTATTGGTATTGGTGAAAAAACCCAACTATATTTGGGTTGGTTTGGTTTTAACTAAAAAAAATCATCCCGAGATCAAACTAACCCGACATTATATATGTAATTTTCAAATTTTATTTTATACATAAATTTTTTTACTTTGATATAATTTAAAATATTTCTTATACTATTTCATAGTTTTTATCTTTTAATATATTATTTCAAGTTTAAAACTTAGAATTTGGAATGGTCCAATAAAGATTATAGTTCATAGATGTGATAATTATAATAAAACTTAAATCAAAATCAAATTAATACTAATGCAAAAGGAAAATCAATTCAACACTAAGAATGACAATAATATTGAATATTATTTTTTAGTTTTACATTGGTTTAGACAATTAAAATACATAATCTAATTTTAATTTTTCCTTAAATATTTAGTAATGTAACTAATACTTATTAAACTTATTTTAGCATGATTTAGTACTTTTAAATTATTGATCATTTTCATTATGTCTTTGCAATTATTTATTTTATATGATGATTTCATTATTATTTTTTATTGAATATTTTCGTGTCATCAGTACTCATCTCATATTTTGTATTATTTTTTAAGAAACACCTTAGATAATTGTATTTTGGGTGGACTAAAGAAATATTTAGAGCATAAGTTAATTATATGTTTGTATGCAAACTTTATTGAAAAAATCCAAAAATCTAAAAAAAATCGAGGTTTATTAGTTTGGTTTGATTTAAAAATTCGACACAATGATTTGGTTTGGTATTTGAAAAACCCGAATCAATCCGAGGTTGAAAAACCCGAAAAAATCCAAATTTTATTAGTTTGATTTGGTTTATAAATTTTAAAATTTTACACAAATGGTTTGGTTTGATATTTGAAAAATTCGAACCAACCCGATCATGTACACCCCTACTAGTAAGGGATCATCAAAATACTATTCTCTCTCGTGTGATTATTCGAATTTATTTGTTTGGCCATCAAGTGTGTCTTATCCCAGAACCAACACATTATTGTCATGAGTTACTTTGATTATCATTAGTTTAATTAGTCTTAATTTTTGTAGGCGGAATGTCCTAATAGAATTCTTTACTTGGTTCTGTTTGTCAGTTCGATCCTCCCATTCGTTATTTTGCCAATTGAACTTTTAAACTCATTAAAGCACAATATTTAATAGGAAAATTGTGCATTATAGCAAACTATTAATTCAAAATAAATGTTATAGCTACAGTTTAATTTAATTCCAATTTGCAGCAAACTTCTTGCCATTGCCTCTCTCTCCTCTCTCTGGAATCTCGCTTGCCACTCTCCTTTTTTCAACCCTCTCTCGCTCGCCTCTCTCACTTTATACAAACACAAATGTATAATTTGTGTTTATAAATAGCGAGAGAGATTGTATATACAAATACCAATACATATATCTCCGTCTTATACACATATAATTATACAAATACAAATCTTCCCCTGCAAGTTTTCTTTTGCCTTTCTCTCTCCCACACTTTATACAAACACAAATTATACGAAATATAATGTATAATTTGTGCTCGTATAAAGCGAGAGGAGATTTGATATACAAATACAAATGATTTAACTCGATTCAATTGTACGAATTCAAATTTTATGCAGCTATACAAACACAATCATTGATACCTATACATAGTAGTTACATATATATAATTATCAAACTGATATACATATACAATACATCTCTCTCCACTCTCTGCTCTCTCTCGCTCGCCTCTCTCCTCTCTCTCCCAATCTCGCTCACCACTCTAACCTAACAAAGAGAATATATACATATATAAACACAATTTTTATACAAATCACCACAATTTTTATAAAGATCGACGCGATTTATACAAATCAAATGCTCCATAACAAACATAATTTGGCTATGGAGCACAAATAGCAAAATTGTAGCTATACTACGCTAATATGATTTTTATGTTTGCTAATCCTAAATTTACTCTTTAATACCGTTTTACGAATTACTTATTGGTGCATATAATACAATTGAGTACACCTCAATTTCTACGTCATCAACAATGGTGTTGGAATAATTGGGAAGGAAGATGATTATTGCCTTTCAGAAGGCCTCATGTGCTTAAAATGTGTGTATCATTGTATCACATGTCCTTTGAACAAAAATGCTATATAAAATGATAAGTCAAAAAAGAGTTTAAAGTAGTGTTTTAACAGATTTAAGGATTCAGTTGAGACGATAATACATATGAAGGTTTAATTGACAAACAAAATCAACTACAAGGATTTCTCAGATCATTCTATCGTTCTTCTACCACTTGTACTCTGCCTCACCATAGCCCCATGTAACTCTATTCAATCCAACCCATTGTCTTAGATTTTCTTATTATTTGCAATTTTTTATTGATTTATCATTTCTCAGCTCTACTTCCTCTTTCCGCATGTACGCCTTTAGAAAACAAAAACGCTTATTCAAAGTCCAAATGCTTATGCAATTGCCCAAAATCCAAATGAGCACAACATTTTCAGCTAGCGGTCCTCAATTTTTATGCTAAGTCTTAGGAGTGGGCATAATTAGGTAATGTACAATACAAAGTAAAAGGGGTTTCTCATGTAATTGTACAAGTGACAAAAAAAACTTGAATAAAATGATTATATGTATAGGTAATGTATTATATTGTATAAATAGTATATAATTGTGTATATAATATATAATTATGTATCATATCTGTTGACACCCAATTTTGAACCTCCACAATATATATTAATCATCAAGTTTCTTAAGTTTCGAACGATTTGAAATAATTAGTTTTATAACATTCAAAATATTTTCAAGTTATCTTTAAGTAATTTTAGTCACCATTTATAATTCTTAAGTAATATATGTGTTTTATATAATTTTGTATATAATTAGTATATATTTTATAAATATTTCGAAAATCATCTCAAAAATATTTTAATTTTAGTAGGTATTTTATTAAATTAGTTTAGTTTAAATTATGGTTTTAATTTTGAGTCACTTAAGTTTAATTGAGTTTATTATTTTATTTCGTTGAAATTAAGAAGTTTGTTAGTTAATTATATTAATTTGTCTTATTTAAATTTTAGCCAAATTCATTGGTTAAACTCAATTTGCTTAAGTTTTTGACTTGAGTTGGTTAATTTTGCAATTCATTTGGCCAAATCTTAAATTACAAATTCAATCCAATTCCCTACCAATTGTTTCAAACCCTTTCAGCCCATTTTTGGGCCTCAATTCCAGCAAAAATCGGCCCAACTTTCCCCTTTTCCTTCAACCTTTCCAGCAGCCCACCCATTTCCTAACCCAAAATTAATTCCAACCATCCCAGCCCACTTCCAGCAGCCCATACAGTAGCAAAACCGACCCAAACCCATTCCCATCCCCTTTTCCCTTGTAATCCCACGCCAACACAACAGAACAGCAACATCACAGCGGCAACAACGACTCCCAAACGGCAACACACGGAAATCATCACGGAGTCGAGATGGAGACAAACGGAAAGCATTCCGCGTGGTCTTCTCGCCCAGACAGTACACTCGTACAGCAGGAGCAGCCTGCAGAATCATCCTCGCAGCCACGAGATCGCTCCACATCGTCGCTCCAAGGACGTTGAATAGATCCCAGCCGTTCGTCTCACCCTTTCCTCTTCGGGAATGGGTTGAAATTTCAGAAAAAGGGTGTCTCCCCTGATTTGTGAAAGGATTTGAATTTTAAATGGCCTCTTGTCCTATCCGGATTTTGGGATCTCCTTCCCCCCATTTTTCCAAACGGGAATTTCCCTCCTATATATGGTCATGTATTATTCACTAAGAGGGGAGGTTCTTCTAGGTTGTAAAATTGAGGGTCAAAAGGCGTGGTTTTTTTTAGTAGTGAACAAAAATTTCTATTTTCTTCTTAGCGTTTCTTCCTTAGTGCTGAAAATTCTGTCGGAATCTTCGGAGTTCTCCGGAGTCGCTGGTGAAATCTCGCTATCCTCTGCTCGTCTCACCCCCTGGTTCGCTGCCCTGGAGAAGGTAATTCCTCTTTCATGTTCTATAAAGATGTAGTCTTTATCATTTGTAGCTTTCAAGTTTATTAAGCTATTGTTGTTTCTCTCATTGCCCACACCGTTTTCGTCCGTGCAAAGTTTGAAATTGTTGGTTGATTTTCTATTTTGCTCTCACTTTGCTTACATATAATTCATAGTAGTGAATCTGCCGAAATCTTCTTTTCTCCCCAAAATCCCTCTACTTCTTGTTTTAGTCTCCTCCTGTTTTTTTTCTCAAATGATTGCCTCGTAACATATGGCGTGTGTATGTTTGGACTTGGTGATGACTCATTGTAGTATAAATCTATATGTTTTGTTAAGTTTGATGGTTTTAACCACAATTTGAATCCTGTGATGTTTGCTTATTAACCAAATTATTAGCGTGCGAACCCTCTCCCTTAATCCCTTGTAGTATTCAAGCTTTTCACTTTTTTGTTTGTTAGTTTACTTATTTATTTATTTTTAGCTTGCTCACATCAAACATTGAGTGTTAGCTTTGATTATTTTATGTTACTACTTAGAAGCTAAATATGTAAAATTAGTAGCCATCTAGTTGGCTGTTAGTGTTTATTATGAACAGTGAATAAATTTACTCAGGATAGTGCCTTATGCTTAATTAATTTTCGCTACCTTTACATGATTTTAGTCACAGCTACACTTGTTGTTTCATATTCTTTCTCTTTGAATTTTCATTATTTTGATTGAGGAATAGTTTAGACACCTTATTGCAATATTATTTTCGGGTGCTAACTCCTATCTTTATTTTTGTATCATGTCAACTTGTGTGGAGTCAAAATCGGACTCAAAATATCTTCCCCTTGCATTCCTAATGAGCTGTAGAGGCTCCATTCTTCTCTATCGAGTCAGCCAAAGTAACGAAACAGGTCCTTGGAGGCAAAATGCAGGTGGAATGTGGAGATATAAGTCCCCAAAGTCCAGAAAACGAGTTGTATATACAATGTATACACTGGTATACAGGTCTAAAATATCAAAAACCAGAAATACACGTTGCAAGGGACGAAAAGGAATGTGTACATCTGGAATACGGCCCGATATACATGAAAACGAGCCTAAATACGGCCCGTATACAGTGATATACGTAAGGAATATACACAGATTTTCCCAAAGAAAAAACAGGCCCAAAGGCCTTAGACAATTTCAGCAGGTCCAAGATGTGGGAAATTTGGGCCAAAGGCCCAAAAATTTGATTATTTCCTTTCCCTCCTTTGTTATTTCATTATATTTGACTAACGATTTTGATTATCTTATGATTTAACTTAATTAAATTCCTCAAGAATGGTCATTTCATTTTATTTTCGAATTAAAGAATATATATTTTATTACTTAATTTATATTTTTATATTAGTCTTGTTGACATTTTATGAACTATTCCCCTTTAGTTAATTCCCATTTAGTTCATTCCCCCTTAAGATATATAAAAATGATAAAAAATAATAATAGTAATAAAAAATTAGTTAAAATAAATGAGTTCTTTTACTTAGTTAAAATTTCAAAAATTAGTTAAAATAAATGAGTTCTTTACTAAATTACAATTTTAAATAATTAGTTAAAATAAATGAATTCTTTTACTTAAATTAAAATTTTAAAATTAGTCAAAATCATTTTTGGTCAAAATCGTCTGTCAACCGCAAGTTAGCGGGCATTTCGAGGGCCTAACACCTTCTCGGAATGTACATTTGAACTCGAACCCTTTTTCAACTGATTTTATCTGTTTGAATCTTTTGAAAAACCTTATATTTTTCTTGATTTTTACTAAAAATTAAGTGGCGACTCTGTCCTTTTGGAAATTCGATTTCACTTAAATCATAAGTTTAATCGATTTTTTGAAAACTCAGTCATTTTCCTTGCATATATTTTTTTAAATAAAACAATATCCATACACGTTTGTGCAATAAGTAAATATACATATTTTTTTAAATCTCGGTCAACTCAAATCTCCTCTAATAATCTCAAATTTTAGATATGAGTTCATCTAGTTATTTCGATTCTTTTGACATATTATTCACCCGAAAAGATTCACGTTTGTGAAAGTCAAATAGAGGATAAACATCTCAAAATTTAATTAATACAAAACGAGCATAGAAGATTCTTGGAAATGTCAGCGGAATGAAAATTTATCAATGTGAACATAAATATAACTTTGTAATTAGTGCAATTCATTCTCATTAAAAAGGATAATAATTAATACATTTTTAAAGGATGAAAAAATTCATTTATTTTCAACTATATTTTTTTATTTTTTAACAATGCACTTACTAGACTAGAGGAAATATTATGGGTTCTATTTGTACAAAATAGGCTAAATACCATCTCAATTCCTCACCATTAAGAGTGTTCGATGTAAATCGATTATTAAACAAAATCAAAATCAAATTATTTTAATTGACTTTTGAATTATTTAAATTATATCGAATATGATATTTATTTATTGGTTTAGTTGCCAATTTTACTTCTTGATTATTAATCATACACACGAAAATAAAATTAAAAAATAAGATGAGGAATAGAAAGCCAATATAGTTAGTAAAGAGACATATATCAACATCATCACTTTTTTTTCTTCCAAGTCAAGTCTTTACTATATTGAAGAAAATAAAATCAAAATAAAAAAAGCAAATAACTAGATCATGTCCCCAAATTGATTCTATTAAACCTCCCTCAAAATATAAATAATGTTCGATGAAAAAATATGTATAAGACAATTAAAATTATTTATACAAAAACCATATTATATATAATTGATTTGATTCAATTATTTCTTTTATTTTTTTTAGTAAAATCAAATTAAATATTATCGATTTTAACAATGTAAAATCAAACGAAATCAAATCAAACTAAAATAAAATTGATTTATTTAGATCGATTTTTACCAGAATCTTGAATACCGATAACCATCATCTTTGCTTCATGCATTTAGCATGTGACGACATAGTGAATGAGCTCATCCAATTACAAGTTACAACCATCCACTTCTAACCATACAATCTTTGATTCCCTAATCTACTCCAACCAATAACCCTATTTTCCTCTTCTTTTTTTCTCAAAACAAAAACAAAAACAAAACCAAACTCCCCATCAAGAAGAAAAAGCAAAAGCAAACTCCTTTTAATAGAAAAACAAAATTCATTCAGATCAAGCGGCGCAAAATTCTCCATTTTCTTGGGTCCCACTTCAACACAATCTGAACCGTCCATTCCAAGTGTCCAAAGTTCTAGACTTCCACGTGTCTCACAACCTAGATAAGCAAATTGACGATTCTACCCTTCCTTCTCGTATTCATCCCCGTCTCTTCCAAACCGGCAAATTCATGTGATCAGTTTGGTTATTATATTATCTTCTCTCTCTCTTTTCTATCTCTAAATTTTCTTTGACACCAATTTTTCTGTTTTCTCTTTTGCTATTCAGATCTACAGATCTTTTATACTCTTTTATTGCTAGTTGACTTTTGCTGGAAGAGTTTTTCCTGTGGCCATTTTCTCTCGAAGGTTTGTTTTTTCTTGTTCTTTTAGAGCTTTGTGTTCAACTGAGATCTGAAAGATTTGATTTTTATGGGTTTGTTTTGTTTTTCTGTCGGATTTGGATTCTGGGTGTTCTCGATCTGATGTTAATTGTGTGTGGAAGTGATTTATTTGATTGAAAGTTGAGGTTTTTGTATGTGCGTCGGAATTGGATTAGTGAAGTTTATATCTGAATTTGGATTTGAATTTTAACTGAATTTAATTGGTATTATTGGTTTTTGTAGTTTTTGGGTTTGGTCTGATGAAGTCAATTTCTGATTTAGGGATCTTATATGTTCTCAATTTTGTGAAATTAGGGTTTTCTTTAGTTGCTTACCCACTATGACAGGAATTGTATGCTAACTCACTCATTAACAAATCAATTTACCTTACTAGAGGATTATTAGACTTAGAAATGACTGTTCTGACTAATAAGAATCTTAAAAAGGCCTTAAGCAATACTTCATATTTGAGAACATGAATGTACAGGATTCAATTTCTATGTTGTGAAGGATATGTAATATGACTTTATTGGTGTTCTCACGGATGCTTGAGGACACTGATAATTTGTCTGTGTTGCTGTTGGGATTTTCAACTCTCTTGAAATTCCCTTCTGCTTTTGTTGGTAGATGGGTACCTTTGTTTTTTATGGTTTCTTTAATAAGCTGGATGAGTACTATGGATTATCCTTTACACAGAAGTTGGGTAATTTTGACAACCATCTAGTTTGCTTTGTGTGTGTGTGTATATGTATATACGTATATATATATATATATATTATATATCGTGATCTAAGTATGTCTAGAAACTCTCTTGATTGTGTTTCCAAACTATTTGTTCAGATAATGTCTGGATTTTACATACTAAGTTTGATGTAAATTCTGCAGGGAGGAAGGCCATGTGAGTTGTTGCAAGCAGACAAGTATAGACATCATTTTGTTGGGTTTTCAGTGGGCTTAGGAGTTTGTTAGTTGTTGCCAGATGGGTAAATGCAAGGCTTGTGGCAAACTAGGAAGAATGGTGAGTGACGGGCCTACGAGTGCTTACCAGTCTTCTCTTCTTCAATCTCCTGTTGTTTCTGTCTGGGACTGTATTGTTCGTAAAATCCGGTATTCCCTTAGACCTGAGTTTGTGTAGGTGTAACGTTAGTAAAAGCTTTAGATTGAATAGCATAGTTTTTTTTTGCAATAGTATTAATAACAGGGCACAAAAGAAAAGATAATAAATTAGTTATAAAGAGAATGAACTTGTCTTAGAAATATCCACAACAAAGGAAAATTCGGGTAGGTTCAAGTGTTACTGATTCATAATTAGTTGGCAAAATGGAATGTGCTAAGGTGGCACCTGCTGTTAGAAAAGGGAAGAAGAAGCAAGTTAAGGATGAGTTGGATCGAATTAAGCAAGCTGAGAAAAAGAAGAGGCGCTTAGAGAAAGCCTTGGCCACTTCAGCTGCCATCCGTTCTGAACTGGAAAAGAAGAAGCAGAAGAAGAAAGAAGAACAACAAAGGCTTGATGAACAGGGTGCCGCGATTGCTGAAGCAGTTGCACTTCAGGTTCTACTTGGCGAAGATACAGATGATTCATGTAAGCTACTCCTCAAGAAGGAAGAAGGATGGAACTCGTGGGATCTTAGCAGCAGTTTTGACTTCTTCGTGGGCAGAGGAAGACCCATGCTTCCGCGCCAAGACTTTTCAACATATTCAGTTGAAGGAACAGACTGGGTTTCTGGTGCAAGCGGGTACAGATGCATGTTGAATGAGTGGGGGAATTCCGAGTGGATGGTTTCATCTGAAACTTGGGTAAGGGATGATATTAACCATCAGTACTTTGATGAAGGAAATTGGGAGGTTGCAAGAATTTCTCCTGGTTTTATTGCAGCACAGTCTTTATCATCTCTTCAGATAGCTGAAGATGCTCTCCAGTAGACTCTCATGTCTTCAATCAGGTGTTGAGGGAGTGAATTAATTGGGAGTCTTGGGTTTGTAATCCAGTTGCTGGTGCTGAACTGCTATTTTTCTTTTTCCTTTATGGGTTTGAATAATCCCCTGTATATATTTGAAGGTGAAACTCACCACCTCGTTTGTGTTAATGTTATGTAAGCTTTTGCTCTTGCTTGTGTTTTAAAAAACATACTGCTGGTATTTATATTAAGTAATGTACTGGTGATATTATTTATTTTCTTACTATTATGGTCTCGAAATCCTTGCTTGAAAATGTTGACGTTAACTCAACAGGCTGCTGCTTATTTCTTGATAAATGGGAAAATTTTTGATTGAGGAGAAGAAAACAAGGTATCTGAAAGTTAGAAACTGGAGGAGGACGAATGGGCTACTTTCTGTCATGAAAACGACACTACGCAGTATGTACTTAAATATCAAATTTTTGTGACAGCCGATAACTTGATTTCTTTTTCAACTTTTGCTCAGAGAGAGACTAGACATGCCTGTTATGCAAATTCACGTGGGTCTTTCGTTTTGTGGATGAAGGCTAGCGTCGAATACTTGCCACTCTTTCCATATTTCATCACTAGGCTTATAGAGAAAACAATTTAACCCAACATCACATCTGCCAAGTGGATGAAATTGAAGGAAGAAAAGTCGCCATAGAGAAATCACATATCTGCTATGTAAAAGACATTGAAAAAAAGAACAGCTAAGATACTAAGAAAATCGTTAGTTTTGTGCATGCAGTGTTCTCTAGCACTAATCAGCATAACCAAAAGACCAGAGCAATTTACATAATCCCATAACAAATTGCAATATTTAAGCAGCACCAGAAAAACAAAATGATTTACATATTCCACAACAAATCAGGAGCAATAAGCTTGGCATTTTCTTGACAATAACGGGAATCGGTGTGGGAAACGATATTCCTCATGTCTGACTACAACATGAACTATAACTTGGAACAGGACGGATGAGTGGAATTCTTTTAGCTTTCCTGCCGCTAGTTCTGCCTCAAAGGGGTCTCTGTTCCATGCTGCTGCTGCTGTCCTAGCACCTCTTCACTATCTGAACCAGATGGTTTCGCACCAGTGGTGATGAAATTTTTAAACCAATTTGCTTGAAACCTAGGAGTTCCCCGACCAGAGTTGCCAGGACAGTCGGGGGAAGCTGAATTGTTAGAAGCAACTCCTGCGAAGAACCTATATGCCACTTTACTAGCTGTAACGATCTCTGTTTTAGCTTGCCTCAGCTACAAAGAGATAAAGAAGTCAAGTGAAGCAAAAGTTGTGCTAAGCTAGCAAGCTAAGTTAACGAGCAAACAAAATTACATCAAGGTGCTTATTAATCAAACAAACATAAATAATCTGTTAAGCTATATAAGATTGATCTTACATAAACTATTTGGAAAATAAGTTGAAAAATATATCCAATCAAGATCTCAGTCATCGAATAGATTGATCTTACATAAACTATTTGAGAGAAATTTTCATTTCAGAAAAAGGGCCAAACAATTGGTATACATAAAGAGAAATAGAAGCAGAAGAGAACTTTGTTTCGCCTGACCAGCAGGCACGCGGCACTGGGAACTAGGGGATTAGTAACTACACATATTACATTAGAGATAAAGAAATGCACTGCCAAAAGTAGAAGAATCTCACCCTAAAAGCAGTAGTTCCTGCTATCTCAACGGCAGCATCACCAGCATGAGCAAACCTGTTAACCCAGCCTGTTACAGAAGCTATAAGAATATGGTCTATGCTGGCGAGTTTCAGACAGAAGATTAAAATTCCAGAAAATTTACGCTGCACAATGTATATATGTTTGTTAAAGAGGTTGCTTGAATCAGAGCACTTGACTAGCACTCTAGCACTAGCACTAGTGGCAGTTTTTGACCATTGTGTTTCCATTTGGCAGATATCTATTTCTTGAGTTGACATATCCAAACAGTATAGCAATCAAAAATATAATTTGTCCCAATTACCAATCATATTGCAGTGAACATCTAACACCAATAAACTCCAAGAATCAAGTAATGTTACAAAGATCCCATAAGAAACATGGGTAGTTAAACTCATGATTAAAGACGTTGCTTCAATCAGCATGCTTATAGCACTCAAATATCAGTGGACAGTTTGGTTTCATGCTTCTATCTTTCTGGAGGCAGTGTTTTGGATGGCGAAAGGCGACAAGGGTCTGCCTCGCCACAAGGCGAGGCGAGCGGAGAGGCGCTTGCCTTCTGAAGAGGCGCCAATTCATACCAAAAAATTAAAATATTTAATTGCATATATAGATAATCAAAATCTAAATAGCAATAACATATTAGCAAACATTTCAATTCAAAAACTGAAAATAGATAGTAGATACTAAAAGTCTAGAACTTGAATAAGAAAAAAAAGAAGTCAAAACAGAGGTAGAAGTAACTCTGACGTCTGAAGAAGAAGGAAAAAGAACCAGAGGAAGATATTAGAAGAAGAAATCTGAAGAATAAAAGAAGAAGAAATTATTAGTAGAAGAAACGAAGTAATACGTATCGGTTTAGACTTTGGAGTTGCCGGAAAAGTCTGGCTGGTCACCAAAGAAATCTGGTCACTGGAGAAGTCTAGTCGGGACGACTGGTTGGAGTCGTTGTAACAGTCTAAGAGTGCAACTATGCAAATTTGGAAAGAAAACCTTAAAATTACCTTTTAACTTTTAAAACCCTAAATTGGTCGCCTTTTTTTTTATTTGAAGAAATACAAAAGGTGACACCTTTCTCGCCATTGTTACCATGGTGTCGCCTTCTGAAGATGGATGTGCCACAGAACTAATAGGCGATGAAGAGGTGATCACCTTTCACAACACTGTCTGGAGGTGATATATTCAAACAGTATAACAATCGCAAAAAGATCCACAAATCAACAATCAAATTGCGGTGTATACTTAGCACATGTATACTCCAAGAGACAAGTTTTATTACAAGTTTCCTGATTACAGATGGTTGTTACACTCATGTCCTTCAGGAGAACACTTAATGTGGACATCTAACTTTTTAATGTAAGCCTAGATATCGTGGACACTTTAGGACTGCTCACTAGCAGATGAAGAGGCAACAAAAATTAAATACTTGGTCTGACTTCACTGCATGAAATACATTGCATGCATAATCATTTGTATTGTTAAGGCAAAATAATATCTCAATTTGTCTGGAGCTGTTACTCTAGTGCACATGATGGGAACCTCAATACAAGCAACAATCAGAACGCAAGGCAGGACTTCAGTCGACGCTTACATCTAAGACCCTACCCTTCCCACAAAATAACGCCCAAAAGCACCTACATCTGGAGAACCATATTTTACAGACTACTTCAGATTAAATAAAAGGTTCTTAGTAGCGTGAATAACACTACAAGCAAAATTTATCATGCCCTCAAAAAACTTCTTTTTGGCAAGGATGTGATTAAATACTTCTTTTGAAAACCGAGAAATTCCGAGGGCCAGTGACGCACAGTTCAGAACTATTGAGGATAACGGGCCAGCCACTCTACCCTTCTCCACTTAAATATTAGGGTTTCAATAAGCAACAGGGTTCGAACCTGTGATATCATGAGCTTAACACTTAAATGCTGGAATAAAGAGTTGAAGAAAAACTGGAGAATCATTCGAGCATGTGTTTTTTGGATTATTTTAGAAGGGAGAGGAACCAGAGATGTTCTGAAGGGAAGGCATCATCAACACATGATTTTTTTTGAAAATGAGAAAAAAAAACATCAACACATGATTTAAAAGATAGAAGTTCATGTAATTTAGCATCATGGTGAAATTTAACTGATGTATATAATATGTGGAAAAAATGACGACATATATAGCAGCTCAGACAAATATATAGCACCGTCTTGAGTATTTGGCAACTATGGTAATGAAATATTTGCTACCTTAACAGTGCACAGATTAGGGGTTCAACTTCAAAATTAAACTTTCTGAGGTTATTCATCCTAATCTATAACCATGGATCATAATAATATTCTTGGCAAATCTAAAGAGGGACTTTGGTATTGGTCCCATCATGTTTGTGCACCTTGTTTCTAAGCCTGAATGTCTATCAATCAATAATTTCATAGAAATCAAGACTAGTAAAGTTGGAACTAAACTTGGAAAGAAAGAAATAACATTCACAGAAAATGTTAACGAAGGTCAAGTTAAAGTTGGTTTTCAAGAGCATTGGCAACCAAGAACTGTCTCCGGAGTAAACATCTCACCCCGTGAACAAACATCACCTAATTGAGAGAGATGAGATAGCAAATACGTAGTAATTTGAGCATTTCTCCAGACACCAAAAGTTGTGGACATACATTTGCGCCACATTCAAGTTCACAACTAAGAGTTTGTCTATGAAAATGGTTAAAGAACAAACGGAATTAACAAGCAAGGGAAGAACAGAGAGAGGGAGAAAAAGATTACCAGGAAGCTTTTGAACACCAAGTCTTTCACAAAATTCATCACAAAAGTGATTGCAATTCTTTGACAATAAGTCATATGAGTGTCCAGGCCACTCTCTACTAAGCTCTCTCAATATCTCGTTCACTTTGAAAATAGAGTGGTTTGTGTTTCCAAGTACAATGCATTCACGGTACGAATACATTGGATTTTTCCCAGCAGGACAGCTAAAAACTCCAGTACCTTGTTCACAGAACCCGAATGACCACTCATCATCTCCATAAACCTATGTCAAATTTACACCAAATCTAACATTTATCAACACAAGCTTAAAAGGATAAACAGAGAAAGCAGAGGTATATACAGTATAAGCATAGCAACATTTTGACAAAACGAAGCTAGTTGATGAACAAGCGACCAAAGTTCAGCTAAAAGTTAAAGAGCTACTGAAAACAGGAAGTGATGAGCTTGAATAGACACTGCACAAGATGGTACCATGCAACACTTCTGCAAATAGATACTGTCCAAGTATATCATCGCAGAATAACCAGTATATCTCATTTTATTTTTATAGCCATGGTGTCCGAGGCCGAATTGCACACACATCGACTAATTACACAAGTACCTGCAACCTCCCACCAACAAAAGTATCAGGTAACTTCACTCTAAAGCTTAGAAAGATGGGAAGAAATCATCTAGTGTAAGATATGAACCTGAGACTACATGATTCTCAACCCACTACATTGACCACTAGGTTACACTCTTGGCTGTTTTTCTTTCTAACTTAACTTAATGGTTCCTACTTCTAAAGTTAGATAAACGAGATTTGATATCGAGTTCTCGAGAGCAACAATGTTACTAAGTTCATTTTGGGTAAACAACAAGGATCATAAAGCTTATTATTACATGTATAGCCCCAAATACGGAAGTGTCTGGTGGACAACATCTCATACAGTTCAGACATTATCGCCAACACTAATACCGTAACATTGCTGGACTGCACTGCATACTACCAAAGTGATCTGTTTCAGTTGGACTGCAGTGCATAACTCATGCCTCACATAGGATAATCTCTCCAAAAAGAAATTTCAGCTCGTTAACCGATGCTATTTCTGCCACAAGCACACAAAAAGTGTCATCCACTTGCTACTGCACTGCCCAGCTGCCTCAGACCTATGGAATATGTTTTGTTGCTTTTTTGGTCTTTCCTGGGTCATGCCTTTCTCTGTTAGGGATGCTCTTGAAAGTTGGAGTTCACGGGAAGTTGACAAAGCCATCAAGAGTATGTCGATGATGGACAGAGAGGAACAAAAGATGTTTTGATGGAATTTCAACTTCTAGAAATCTTTTGCGAGACAGATGTCTAGTTAGCCTTTTAGGTTGGTCCAAATAGAGCCCTGTAAATAATTTAGAACTCTTCTTGGATTTTGTTAGCTCTATAGTTTAGAAAGAGGCTACAAATTCCTTTTTTGTGAGCTTAACTGATCTATCCTTGTAAAGCTTGCATCTTCTTGATGCCTTTAAATGAATCTACTTACTTCATATAAAAAAAATTGCTTGAAAAATTGGAGAAATTTGTTCCAATGCTCAAGCAGGAACTCTTTCACTTCTAGTCAACACTGAAGAAGAACAAAAAATTGTACCAACTCTTTTTTTGAGAATAAAAATGCCGTTGCCAGAAAGGCAAAAGATATTGTATCTTTGAGAAGACAATACATATGATTAATTTTTTAGCTAACAGCAGAAATAATAGAAAGCTAAGATTTCCAAGAATATATATTTGCAGATGCTTGACGGTGAAAAGGAAACTATTGTCTTTAGATTATCCTGCCCACCAAGGTTAGAACTGATGGACTCACACCATGTGTAATAGCTAGAATTAGAACCTAGGGATCTCCCGGCTATTACTCCCATGCCTCAACCACTAGGCCACCCTTGGAACTAAACAGCTTGCAAGTATTAACAGATTTCAAAGACAAAATTTGAGATAATAGTAAGTCATATGCACATCAAACTTGTTTTCAACTTCTACAGTAATTCTAGATGGTAACAAGTTGCAATGCTGACATCTACTATGACCTCAAAAACCTCAGGATTATTAAACAAAAGTTGTGTGTCAAAGGAGAAGCAAAAAAGAAAAGAAAGAAGAACAAACACAAGAAACTTGATGCCCACAGGCCACAAGGCAATTGATTTTACTAGTTAAAGAGCATAAATCGAGTCAATTCACACATCCTCATAACCAGTAAGTTCAAGAGAAATATTAATTGACCAAAAACAGAAAAGGATATGTTTGAGAATATACCATGAACGCATTCAACCAGATCCTTCCTTATATGAAATATTCCCAGGCATAAAAAATATATGATTTAACGCACTAAAACAAAACAAATTTCAGTATCCAACAGCTCAAAACAGAAATCCAAAAATCCACTCCCACCGACACTAAACCCTAGATCCAATTATCCTACACAGAACACCAAATTACCAAATTGAGAGGGGAAAATTACACAAAATCAAGCAGAGAAAAGGCAATTGAAATTCGTAAAGAAGAAGAAGTGAACCTGAACGGCACTATGAAAGATTCCACCAAGACCGATACCGTCTTTGAAAAACTTGTTGATCTGAACAATGGTGTTGTTGGTCTTATCGGAGCCACTATTCGTCACATCATATATGTGGAGGACCACCTCCGTCATCCTTCTTCAAATTTAAAACCCTAAAAAAGCCTCAACAATCTCCCCCAAATAATAATGAAAAAAAATTGAATTCAAATCAAACAATGAAAATGCAACGTGGTTGTTGTTATCATAATAATCACCATGGACCGTTTGGTTTAGCGATTCCCTTTTTCGTTTTCTCTCTCTTTTTTCTGCAGAGTTTGTCGACGAATTTCTTTTATCGATTGGATAAACTTTATGCTTTAATTTTTTTAAAATTATTGTTTAGTATATAGTTCCTCCACACTGTTTTAACTTGTTTTTATCGTTGCGGTTGTTTCCGACTGAGGCAAAAGGGACAAATTGAGGAAGTGGGATACACGCTTCACGGATATGGCAGTGAAACGGGGGGTGGGTCCGGGATGGGCCCGTTTGGATGAATTGTGGGGCCCATTAGTCAATAAGAGATAAGAAAAGGTCATTATTGAAAGAACGAGGTGTATTTTTTTGTTTCTTTCTACGGAGTTCGATATCTACATTAGAGTTCGATTAAATTCAGATTTGTGTTGAGAAGTTCGACTAAATTCAGATTCGTATTAATAAGTCTCACATTAAAAAATAAAATGTTTCCTAACAAGTCGATACTACTCTATCACAATTAGTGTTGGTGGACGAGATGTACTCATGGTTCACACCGACAGCTTGGAATTATTTATTCATTAAAAAATGATAAAAGTTCTTCATTGAGCTGGCAATTCATCACTAATTTTAGTCCAAAAAGTTTGGTCACAAGTTCGTTTTTTATCCCTAACTTTTTTTTTTTGGTCTTTAATTCAAACCGAGTATATAGTTTAGATATGATTCGGTTGAAATTTAAAAGAAAATAATATTTTTTCGTCTCAATTTATATGAAGATATTTACGTAGACATAAAGTTTAATTTTAAATTTATGAACTAAAATATATCATAAATATTTTTGTAATTATAAATTATTTTATTAAATGCATAATGAAAAGCTTAACGTCTAATTGTTAGTATAAAATATAGAAAAATAATTACTTTTTGGGAATGACAAAAAAAAAAAAGAATTATCATACAAAAACATTTAAGAACGAAGATGAAAAAAGAGTGAAAGTTGCCCTTTTATCAAATAATGTTATTATTACAAATTTAACAAATCTAGTTCATGGCCAAGCGGCTACTTACTCCCTTCTTCTAAATAAAATATTGTTTTCATAATGTATGCGTCTTATTTCTTTTTAGTTAGCCACTAAAAAAATTAATTTAATCTTAATGTTTTTCATTTTAAAGTAGTTTGAATTAATGAAAGAAGATTTTTTTAGTTTGCATTTAAAGAAGGAAGTCTAATTTTTTGGCAAGTGACGAAAAGCAAAGGGGGAAGAATATCAAACTTTACTTGGATTCATAGAGCAATTTTGGTAATAATATTTACCAAATTCAATTCAAAACATTTTTTCCGCTTGGGGTGTGGTTGCTAGTTGCTACGAAGAAAGATTCATGAAAAAGGGTTTTCTATAAAATATTTTAATAAAAAATATGTATTTTTAAATATTTGATAGATAAATAAATATTACTTCAATAATATTTATATATAATCTAGTAAAATATTGTGGGAGTGAAACGAGACGAGGTTGATGGTTTGGGATGGGGGAGTGTTGAGACTTGAATAGCTAGGGATGAGACAATAAACTTGGAATGATCACTTATCATACTTGTTTTTTCATATTTTCATTAAAAACGCCATAAGTCATTTTTAAGCTCATTATCTACCATATTAAAGTGGAAAGGAGGTTTAGATTTAATATTCATCAAAAGTGGCGGTGGAATGATAAGATCTCAATACGAAGTCGTCTTTGATAGACAATATTTTACTCCCAAATTCAAACTTCTCGAGTGCATTTGAATTAATCGGGCTCCACAAAAATCCAATACCAAAAAATAAAATAAAAAAATACTAATTCTTACAAAAATTTCAGAGGGACCCATCGAATGGGGGTTATTTGAATTTAAAAAAATTAAGAAAGATGGAATGGCTGTATTATGCTATATGCTTAAACTAATTTATTCAAGTGTTGTTTGGTATTAGGTTGCAAATATTTTTCCATTAATCAACTTGATAAAGGCAAAATTCAGTATTGGCAACAAGTCTTTCCAGTCAGATTAATTGCAAGTAGTTGGCTGTTTTCACTAATAGCCACCACCTATATTAGCTAATTACCTAATTCAAGAATATTATAGTTGCTAAAAATGTGCTAGATTTTTAGTAATAGAATAATCATCGAACTAAATTAAGTGCTAAAGTTGGTGGCAAATGTGTCAATATAATAAATTTAAATGTATCTTAAAAGAATGTTATGAAATGTCGTGTTCCAGAATTTTTCCATGTGCATTATATGACTTTGTAACGACTTATTAAAATTCTTTTTTTTTTCTTTTATCTTTGAAGGATTCCATTAAAAATCTTTATAAATAAAATAAACAACATGACATGTGCATAATACGTTTTCGAGTTAATATCTCAAAGAGTTACTCAACTTTAAAAATTTATCTATGCAGTCAGTAAATTTTATTTTGTATCAATAAAACCTCTCAGCTTAGACTTTTATATCAATAAAATCACACAACTTAGACATTTATATCAATAAAATCACTCAACCAAATTTATCACTAAAAAATTAAAATAATTTAAAAAAAAATATCTGATCACAATTAAAATAATATATAAATGGCTTAAAATTACTAATTTATTATATATTATAAAATAAAATAATAAAAGATAATTTTATCAATTTCATTTGGTAGATTAATACTGCTTCATTGCAATGACGGCTGCCAAACTTGCGTTGGTAGTTTAATCAATTTCGAAAATTTATCAATTTCATTTGGTAACTGCTTCATTTGACAGTAACCACACTTGTTGTGGTGGTTTAATTAATTTCATGTTTGTGTGAATATCTTTTTACATTTTTTAAAATAAAAATAAAAGTGAGGTTTCATGTATCATGACGCTAGTTTGGAGAAATTTAGGTTCAAAGCTTGATAAATTTATCTTTTATTTTGATTTTTTATTATTTTATAATGAAATAGTAATTTTGAGTCATGTGTTTAGCAGTTTAATCATGAACGTATTATAAAACATAAGAGTAATTTATTTGTGGTGTGAATTGTTTTTAACAAGAAATTGATTGAGCAATTTTATTGATAGGCGAAATGATCTAGTAGACCCTTGTACTCGTATGAGTTTGTATTGTGAATCCTTCTACTTAACTTTTTATCAATTAAACCCTTAAACTTAATAAAACACAACTTATCAAACCCCTCTGACCATTGACTTGGCTTACGTGGCATCAAGATGGTTGAGTTGGCAAAAATGCGTGAATTCACTCTCGTTAAGGCGAGTGACTATCCTATTTAAGCTAAAAAAATATTTTAAAAATAGAAAAATAAAACAATAAAATAATGAAAGTTTTAAAAATAATTACAGTAACTAAAAAAAGCTTTCTTCCTCGGCCCATCGGCTCACCTCCTTTTTTAGCCATTTCCATTTCATCTCCATCCCTGTCCGATCCATTTTTCTTTCTTCTTCCCACTCTTAGCATCTTCTTTAGCAGATCTTAACATTGGCACCTCCTTGAATCAACTGAGTCACCGGGCGAAAGGAGAGAGCAGCGGTGACAGTGATCGCCCGAGACCACTAATTCGCAATGGATTGAGAAAAAGACGACGCAGGTTAGTGGAAGAAGAACGAGACGGGTGAGGGTCGGATCTGGCCACGACTGCGAAGAGGTTTTTCGATCAAATCTGGTGGCCACGATGCGACGGAGATGAAGACGGGTGAGGAAGAGAGTACATGTGGTCGCCGCAAGAGCTGCGACGATGACTGAGACAAAGACGGCGACGATGGCTTTAGATTTTGACAGTAAAGGCCTAAGTTGAGTGATTTTATTGATACAAAATAAAGTTTAGTGACTTTGCTAGATAAATTTCTAAAGTTGAGTGACCTTTTGAGATATTAATTCTACGTTTTCTTATGACGTGTGACAGTAAATAAAGAACAAGAATTAAGGTAAAATCCATAAAAGAGATAATTATGATTGATTCTTTATTTATATCACTTAAATAATAAAAATATAATTATAGAAGACAGTACAAAAATAAGTAAAAAAAGAACAAGAATCAAGGTAAAATCCCTAAAAATGTGTAAACAAATAATTATGATTTATTCTTTATTTATATCAAAAACTAATAATAAAAATATAATTATTAAAGACTAATTATTTAATAAAGTGAAATTAAATTGATTTATATATAAAAAGTGATTTGTTATAACCCGCAATTAAAATGTTATAAGCAATAATATTTTAAAAGTAAATTTAAAATCCGTAATAATGCCCCTTAAATATATATATATGGGGAGTGATTTTTCCTATTTATTTAGTTATTTATGTTTTTACTTGAAATCAAACTTAATAAATATTATAAAAATAATTTTATTTGTGGATTTGATTAACAAATAATAACACTAACACCATGTAATATTATCTTGTCAATATTTATGATAATATTTTAAAATTATAATTTTGTTTAAAAAATTATAAAAAAATATATACTTTTAAGAAAATAGGGCTGGACCGGCAAGCCTGTAGCTCACACTTATGTGGGCTAGGCCGACCATTTTTAGACTCACACCAAAAATGGGCTAGCCCGGTCTGACCCCTCAAATTTCAAAGCCTATATGGATTAGCCCGAATGGGGTAGGCTAGCCCATCTTGACAACTTTACTTTCCATTAACATTCAAAAATTTCCTTCAATACACAAAAAATGAGTAGACAGAAAAACACTAAATCACTCATTAGCAAGTATTGTATCATCTTTACAAAAAAGAACTAGAACTCCTTCAACTATCAAACTCTTTCATCTTTACAAAAAAAACTATTATAATTTTTTCACCTATCAAACTCTTTCATCTTTACAAAAAAAACTCATTCCTTTAGCTATCAAACTACTCTTCAACTTCACAAAAACAACACAACGAATGAGCCTTCGTATCTTCTGATTCGTAATAGCTTACAAAAGGTTACTTGCTTTCGATTTTATTCATTTTTCTGCAACTCGAGTCTAAATTGATTTAAGAAGTCGTTGCTCTTTTTGGCTCGTTGTCGTTCCAGTCTGTGCCCCTTAAAAGTGTCTTGACCGAAACCTGTATGGCGGCTAATCATATACTCATGATGGTGCAACTTATGTGATGTGGAGTGTGTTCATTAATTCTGCCCTTGCTCAAAAGGACTATCAGTTGATCGCTCTGCTTGATTTGTTTGAAGCTCTCAATAATCCTATCCGGCTACTTAGCTGGAATTTTACCACTGGTAGATCTTGAGAGGATATATGGCTGGAAATTTCATGCCAGACATCGAACGTAGTTGATATTAATCTTGCAGGATTGAACTTATCGAGTAATTTTGAAGATCAAATTATTGACCTCCAGAATCAGGTACACCTGAAGAAGCTTGACTTGAGTTCAAACAACATTGATAGGCACTTATCGGATAGTTTGCCGCCTACGTTAGTAGATTTAAATTTGGCACATAATAGCTTCACTGGAAGCCTTACTCATACACTGACTTCAATGACATATCTCAAACACCTTAATTTGAGTCACAACTTTCTATCTGGAGAATTGCCAGACATATTTGGTGTTTACGTGAATTTAACTATCCTGGATGTTTCACACAATAACTTCAGTGGAACTCTACCTCTTACATTCCAAAATATGATTAGTCTAAGTAGATTAGACCTTCAGAACAACATGTTAAGTGGATCGGTTCTAATATTAAGTGATCTTCATCTGCATGAACTAAACGTTAAAGATAATTATTTCAGTGGGTAATTTCCATCAACATTTAATTTATAAGCATCTTAAGGATTGAAGGTAACCAATATCTGATTGGATCAAATTGTCCTCCTGGAACCTTGGCCTGATATTAAGCCTGACAATAAGAGTTTCTCTAGTCTTCAGTATACATCAGAAAGAAACCAAATCCTCGATTCATAGTTACTCTGGTGGTTGTAGTGTCATTGATAGATATTGCACTATCAATCTTTATTGTTGTTCACTTGTATCATTTTCATCAAAAGTAGAGACTCGACAGTATAAGAGGCAACTTAATTTCATTGCAGCCTTTTCCAATTACTGCATCTCCAGGTTCTTCAAAAGCGAACCACGAATGTCCAAATATTAGAAGTTGTGACATTTTTTCTCGTATCTTCAAGGAAAAGAAAATTGTCAGAGGCTTTTTCAGTCGGTGCATCCCAAGATGCTGAATATGATAAGGCAAATTTTAGCAGCACTAACACTTCCAATCTGTGCATCCCAAGGGGACACTTGTGGACTAGTATTAACAAAACCAAAAAAATTGTCACCTCCACCGACCATGACACAGGATTTGTCAGAATATGACCTGTGCGACGACTGATTGTGCTTTTGCAAGCTACATATTAATATGATCTTCTGCAATAAATTGAAACTTTATTACTAACATGATTTCTTAACTCTAGCCTTTTTTAAGCTTATCAAATGCCCTATAAAGTTGTAACAAATATGATCATAACAATAAAGTTGCAATGCTTGTAGCTGACAGAGTTTATCCGGTAAACATTAATTCTTTAGGAAAGTACTTCCCTCTGCTTTATGGCAATGTTGTTAGAAGGGTATGACTTTCATTTAAGCATGGTCTCAACTCTCATCTTGATTAAGATAAAATTGTTAGTCACTTGATTTTTTTATTTTACAGTAGAATTGGATGTGAAATTTGTTCTCTATTTCATGATAAATTTTATTTCTTGGTCAAAACAAAATTAGGAGGAAGAAATGAATGTGTTGGCGGCGATAATGACAAATCTAAAAAACTAAATAATCGTAATGATAAGGGAGGTGAAGTGGCTAGAGAAAAATATGAAAAAAGAAAAAGAGCGTATGATGGCGGCGGCGACAATGACGGTTGTTGAAGAAAGTGATGGCGGCCAGCACAAGGAAGAAGAAAGAGATTTTTTTAATTGGAAAATGTTTAATTAAAGGCTTTCACATGCTCATCAGTGGTGAATCACACTCAAAGTGTTATGTAGGCAAAAATTGCTCAAATGGTATCAATTCAAATTTCTAGAAGTGTTCAATAGGTACAAGTCTTAATTAAGGTGTCTAAGTGAACTATGCAGACAATTTTAAGGGGCTGTAGATGACTTAATCCTTTAGCTTATATATATAGGATTAAATCACCGGTTCTTATAAGTATAAAGATTTTTGTTCACAATCTAGGATGAAAATTGGACATGTCATCGGTATGATTGTTGCACAAGATTATATATAATTTATCTAGATTATGAAAACGGTATAGTTCCAACTTCTTGTGCTAGTGCATTTTGTATGTGTTGAACGAGACCAAGTAGAGATAGTTGCTTTAGACTGACGGACAAAAGCATATTTTCTAAACTATTAAATGTACTTGTATTCTTAATCCTGATATAACTATTATGATCTGTATATATTAATTATCGTTTTGATTTATTAAAGACTTAAGTCATATACGGCCCCGTAAAGTTGTCTGCATATTTCACTTAAACACTTTAACCTACCTTTGTTCCTATTGAACACCTTATTTGTTGAAAAATCATTCCTATTAGACACAAAATGCTGACATGTCAAAAATGTTTGTTTCACTCTGTTTAAGCGCGTAGAACTGTTCAAAATAAAAAAAATTCCACTAACTTATATACCTAAATTAATAAAAAAAGGAAAATATTTTATTTTTTAAAATAGAAAAGGAAGTCGTCTTCTTCATCTTATACTCCGCTCTCTGTTTCTTCTTTAGCTGTAATATTTTTTCCAACTCCATTAATTTTCGGCGACGTCGCTGCTGTCGCCTCTATTGCCATCCACCCTTTTCTTCTCTCTCTTTTCTTTTTCCACCACTCCCTCCCCCTTATCACCATCATTTTCTGGCAAAATTTTATATTTTTCAACAAGGTTTCATTTCGAACATATACTTATGTCAATATAATTCAATAATAAAGAATCACATCAATTAACTAAAATTGATAGTTAAAAAGAAACGAAGAGTTCTTCAACTCCAGAAAGCATCAGTTATGAAATTCAGAAAAATATTTTAGGTAACTCCATTTTTTTCGGACATGGTGATAAACCTTATTCATCTTCCTCATACCAAACTAAATGAAGAAAAAAAAATTATAGTTGAAAAATAGATTGAGAATGTTACGGTTGGGATTTCACTAGACAAGAAAATGTGGGGTGGGTGGGTTTTTTTAGAAAATTCTTTTTAAATTTTTTTAGTTAGTTAAATATATTAAAATAGTTTCTTTTTAGAATATCATTTTTTTAATAAATTTTTTGATTCAAATGTCACATGTCATCATTTAATTCATCAAGTTGCCATTTCACATCGAGTGTAGTACACACTTCTCTTATTTTCGGCTGATTGTCAAAAAATGTCAAATATGTATCAATTTTAAGGGGCATAGGTGTTCAATATGTACAAGGGTTAGTTGAGGTATTTAAACGAATTATGCGGACAACCTTAAGGGGCTATGGATGACTTAAGCCTTTATTAAAATATGAGAATCTGAGATGAGTCAATATGCCTAGTAGATTGGATGATAATAATATATATATTGGTGAAATAATAAGTTAGTTGATGGAATCCATGTCTCTTGATAAAGACTGATTGATATGCTTTTTTGAGAAACTTATAAGTTTTCATCGTGTCAAACCTTGCGAGTTGGTTTATGAATCCGACATATGAAATAAGTTAAAGTAGTGCTCTAAAGGAAATTAATCATTAAATTAAATTCGTCGGTAATTTAATTTATTGATTAGTATATGTAATCGTAACATGAGGAATTACATAAGTGTTTAAAGGGAAATTTCGAAATATAAATAGAAGAGTGCAATTACGAATTTCTAGTGGAATGATTTGTAATTTCTTATGGTTAGAATAATCCAAATTAACTATTTGAAATTATTTCCAAAATAGGAAGGCTCAGTAATTAATTATCTGGTCCCTATAGTGCCTATATTTAATTAGAACTCAGAATCCTATTTCTATGGGAAAAGAAAGAATAAAAACTAGGTTTTCTACTCCTTTTGTACTGGGAAGAAATCTCTATAAACAGGGATTTTTCTGACCTAGAAAATAGATAAATCAATTTTCTATACGATACTTGGCTACCAAAGTATTGAGAGAGTTCAGATGTGAATAAGGCTGGGCACCGGACCGGGTTGTATCGATACCGATCTGGTACCATTCCGGTTCGGTAGGTTACGGAACGGAATGAGACACCGTGAACCAGTACTCGAGATGGAACTAAATCAAAATTTCATCTCGATAATTTCGGTCCGGTTGATCCCAATAAATTCTGATTTCGATTCGATAATCCAATTAATTATATTTTATTAATTAATTTATATTTTATAATTTTTATATAAAAAAATAAAATAAAATAGGTTGAAAAGCCTTTCCCACTGCCCCAGGCGGCAACTTTTATGAAAGGCTGAAAATATGCTTGCTACCACTGCTGACCTGCCCCCTTTCCCAGTCCCCACTGTTGACTGCCCCAATGACAATATTTTCCATTGCAACGTCTCCAATTCCATTCCAACGACAATATTTTCCAACATATAATTACAATTTCTAAAAACTATATATATAATCCCTATCTTTATATTTTTAATTACAATTTACATATTTACAGCATTTAACAATTAACAATTATTAATTTCTCTCGATTCTCAATCTTTCTCAAAGTTTCAAGATTCAAGTTCCAAATTTCAATCATATTATTTTGTAATTGTGAAGATTTCAATAATCAGTTGGTGAATTTTGGGGTGGAATTTTCTTCAAACTTCAAGTTTCGACATCAATTTTTCAATTTTCGATTATAATCGTTTGTTCTTTACACAAACGTTTGGTAACTTCGTTCCACTCTCTAATATTATATTTATTTATTGTATTTATTATTTGCAAGTTGTTCTTATTATATTTTATTTGTTCTTGTTAAATTTCGTATTTTATAATTTATAATTTTATATCATGGAGTCTTCTAAAAAAAGTGGAGGTAAAAAATGTATTGTACACGGAGTAAATAATATGTTTACAATTTTTTTTTAAAGGTTTTAGTTCTTCTAAATCTAAATTTCCTCTTGTTAGAATGAATACGGATGAATTTACGCATGTGAGTGAAACTAGTTTTCCCATCCCGGTCCTATAAAAATTAATATAGATATTCCTATAATTCCCGAAGAGGTTTATGGAAGACATTATGGTAATTATCAAGAAAATGATGAAGTAGATTTAGATGATACACCGACTAGTCCCGACCTCAATAGTACTGAAGTTCCACCTCAAGAGGACAATCCTCCGGTTGGAACTAATCGTCCCCCTATTGTTTCAACTAGAGGTAAGAACAAGGTACAACGTACTTTAAAATCAAATGTGTGGAAATTTCGTTATTTGAATGAAGAAAAAACTTTTAGTAAATGTAATCTTTGTAAACAACATTTTAAATATAAATCTGGTGGGAGTGGAGGTTCAACAGGGGGATTAAAAAAATATCTGATTAAAAATCATAGAAAAGAGTGGTTTGCATATTTATCTTCTCTTGGTGTTTGTGAAGATTCTAGCGTTGGAGCATCGGCTAGAGGGTGAATTATGATTCAAAGTGAATTAAATACTTCGAACCCAAGTGGTCCTCTTACACATCGAACCTATAATAAGGATCGTGATCATGAAAATTTTGCTAAAATGGTTGTTGTTTGTGGTTTGGCTTTTAGTTTTGGAGAACATCCGGATTTTATTGCATATATTCGTGATACATATAATCCTAGTTTTAAAAGTTTATCAAGAAGAATGGTAAAAAGAGATATTTTTGAATTTCAAGAAAAACATTATTAATATTTGCGTGCCTATTTTGAAATAATGGATTGTAGAGTTGCTATTGCCACCGATATGGGTCGTAGTCCTAATGATTTTGATTATTTAACTGATACTGCGCATTGGATTGATTATAATTGAAATTTACAAAAAAGAATTATCGGTTATAAAATTTGTCAACAGAAAAAAACTGGAATGTATATTGCTATTACTATAGTGAAAATTTTAGATTTTCTCAGTCTTTGTGATAAAGTCATTAATATTACTTTAGATAATGTTTCTGTTAATTTAAATGTTATTAATATGCTACAACCTAACTTTGTCCTATTAGTAAATATATTTTTCATATTAGATGTGTTGCGTATGTATTAAATTTGGTTGTTAGTGACGGTGTGAAATTATTTGAAAATTGTGATAAAGTTGATTATGTTTGTTTTTATATTTTTCATATGCATAGTAGTAGTAGAATTAATCAATTTAAAGAGCTTTGTATTGCATGTAAACTTCTGTTTAGAAAAGTTCCGAAGCATGTAAAAACTAGATGGAATTCCTTTTATGATATGCTTGAAGTTGCTTATATATAGAGAGAACCTATTATTATGCAATTTAATAGTCATAATACTTATCCTGAATTTAAACTTAATGATAGTGATTGGGATGAAGTAAATGAACTTAGAATATTTTTGAAATCATTTTATGATGCTACTAAATTTTTTTCTGGAATGTATTATCCTACTATTTCTAAAATTTTAATACATATATGTGAGATTTCAACTCTCTTTTCTGAATTTAAAACAAATGAATTATTTACCAGTGCTATTGAAGTTGTGATTACAAAATTTAAGAAATATTTTATTTCTATCCCTCAAATTTATTTAACTGCAACCCTGAATATAAAGAATATGGTGCAAAAGCTTTAGTTGAATGCATTTATCAAAATTTAGATATTAAACCAGAAGAAGAACCTAATTTGGTAACATGTCAAAATAGTATAAAATTATTTTCTAAAGAAATGTATGATAAATATTGTTCCTTAGATAATGTTGAAAATCCTCAAATGTTTATGCCTCGAGTAGGTGCCAATGGTAGAGTGAAACATAAACTTGGTCTTGACTCATTTAATAAATATGAATTTGTTAAATATCTTGAACAGGGTTCAGATAATATTACAAACGAGAAATGTATACCACAACTACTCAATTGGTGGAGGGATCGCGGAACTCAATTTCCAAAACTTAGTAGGATGGTGAAAGATGTGCTTGCAATTCAAGGATCATCAGTAGATTCGGAGGCAGCTTTGAGCTAGGCAAGATTTCAAATTGGAGACCACAAATATTCGTTAGCAGAAGACATTTTGGAGATATCAGTGCTGTTTAGAGATTGGATAAATGCTGAGCGGAGAAATCAAGGACTTCCAAAGTTAGATAGTCAATATGAACTTTTCATAGATTCAGCCATTGGATGTGGTAGTGACGATGGCATGAAACTTCAAGATCGTCAACGAGCTTTACCAAGACCAGTAGTTGATTACGGTCAATCTATAACTGAGTTAGAGAAAGGCTTTATGGGACTATACAACTATTAGTATTACATTTGAGGCTTAGTTGAAACAGAACCTTTCCTAAAAGATGGTTGCGTAAATTATGCACTCTACTAATAGTTGTAAATTGTAATTGTAATTTGTAATACAAATTTAAATAAATTGGATTGATATTTTTTAATTTGTGTCATTGTTTTATCCTTATTTTTATTTAATTTTTTAAAATTACAAACTTAAGTTATTTAAATTACAAGTTATAAATATAAGTTATAACATATTAATAAGTAATAACTTATAAACTTCAAAAGATTCAAATCTTGAAAACATAAACTAAAAACATTTTTTTAAAAAAACTTTATTAAACTTAACTTGCAAACTTAATAAGTAAAAAATAAAAAAAAATATCTTTAACAAAAACTTAAGTAAAATTACATTTTAAATTTCAAAACTATTAATTTAAACTTAGAAAAATAAAAAAACATTCATATTTTCGTAATTCAAAAAATAAAAATAACTAAATTTTTTTTTATCATTTTTTGAAATAGCTAGATGTGTCATCCCGTTTATCCCATTCCGATCCGTTCCGGCTCCATCCCGGTATATAGTGGGACGGGACGGAACCGAGTATCTGTCCCAATAATTCCGGTCCGATTCATCCCGGTACCGGTCAACAAACCGGTCAACCCGTCCCATTCCAGTCCGGTGGTTCTGTCCGATCCAACGCACAACCTTAGATATGAACTTGGGACCATTGTAGAAGACTGCAAAATTGTTGTCTATCTTGTTAATTCACAAATTGATGACAATTAGGAAAGAATAATTACTGGTTTAGACTGGGGATAATTTGATAGATAGGCTAAAATAGGACCTAATTTACTCTAACTAGTAATATTATTTCATTTTTGTTATAAAAATATTTTATATACTATTGTGAATGTCTATTCATTTATGAGAAAAGTTAGGGTTAATTATTTCGTGACCAAGTTAGTTTTCCTGTAATTTAGAGGGGTCTCATTCATTGTAATTTCATATAATCCTTTTCTCTTCTCACTACCTTTCTCTATAAATATAATGTTCTTCTAACTTTATTATTTTTAATACGTTATCAGCAAGAGATTTTACCATTTCAAGTAAGTTTTGAATTAAAATCCTATAATAAAGACATTTATTTTATTGATTCTGCAACATCACACACATAATATTTAAAGATAGCAAAAAAATTTGTCTCATTAACTTATGGGTCACAAAAATGTTACTATAATTTCTGATAGTATTAAATTGATTGAAGACTTCGAAAAGAGACATTATAATTTTGCCTAAAAGAATAAAACACATTATTAACAATGAAATTTATTTTTTAATCCCTGAGAAAACATATTACTTTTTAAAAACATATATCAAAATAGTTATCATATTAAGACAATTGACTAAATGAATCTTGAATATAACACTTATTGTTGGAAAAAGGATTTACAACACTTTTTATGATAAATAAAAAATTCATTCATTTCTATACTTTTATACTTTGACATGATTGATGGAGACATTCTAGATCTACAAAGACAATACGAATTAGAGAGAAAATTCAAATGAACATCTGTGAAAGAGCTCAATTTTTTTTTATAGTATTGGTGGGCCTAAAGTCTTTATTGGACTGAGTGTAAGCAAGTCCAGTAATAAAGAAACATCCAGTGAACTGACCCAAATCCATGAAACGTCGGATAGTAGGGCACAAATGTAACTAGAGCTTTAGGCTTTAGCAATGGTGGTTATATTTTTCTCTACGTATTGCTATTGAATAACATGTCTTTACCCATAGCTCCAGTTGTCTTTGTTTTTTAATTTCTGGACTATTAATTCAATAAACACTTTTTTGTTATTATCAGTTTTGATTTTCTAAAATCGGATTAAGTTTTGGATCAGATTCCTACTAAACAAGATGAAATGTGCTGAGTTTTTTAAGTTCACATGAAATTTATCTTCCTTTCCATGGTGACAATGCAGGAAAAAGTGTGTGTGACTTATTATCATTTATGTTGCAGCTGAACTTATTTGGAGTATTTTGAACTAAAACTCTCTTTGTAAATGCAGGTCTTATGCTGCTGCAGTATTTTAGACATCAATATTCTATTTTGCTTGTGGATTGATGCTGCACAGGTTATCAGGTTCATTTGTTCTGCATGGTACATCCTCTTCCACCCAAAAATAAAAGAATGAAAAAATATTGAAAAGCAACTACAACAGCAGAACAACTAACTCTCTTTCACTAAGGTGCTGGAAGAGGAATATATCATACTTCCACAGTGAGTTCATATTGAATATAGGGGTTCAATTTGGCCAATATTATTTAGTTTATACGAGTGCTCAGCTTATGCTGCTGATGGTTAAAATACCCTTTGCTTTCAGAAGTTTTATAGTATTATCAGCCCCCAAGGGCTTTTCTGTAGTGGTAAGAATGCAACTGGTGATGTTGGGTAAACACACTCTATGTGTTTGCAATCTGTTGCATAGAAAGCCTGGTATTTAAGTGGAGAAGGGCAAAGGGGAGGGCCCATCATCCACCGAGTTTTGAATTGTGCGTCATTGGCTTTCAGGGATTTAGAACATTTCCTTAAAAGATTTTCAGTGAAAAAGTATAATTACAGACATTTAGGTTGTATTTGGTATAATGGAAGTCATTTTCATGGAAAATATTCCTTTCTTATTTTTTAAACAAAAAACATCTTGGAAAATGTTTTTTTTTTATAAAACGTATATATTAAAGATAAGTAATAATATTTGTAAATTAGAGATTGTTTTGATGAAACTATCGAGTCTTAGAGATCAATAAAAATGTGCAAGTATTAGTTGGAGCAAGTAATATGAAGTAAAAAGTTAAGATAGTTGTAAGGAAAATGACTTCCACCAATAAGTGAAGGAAGTCATTTTCCTTGGAAAAAAACTTTCATCTTACCGAACACCAGAAAATGATTCTTTCTGGGAAAACATTTTTTGTCCTGCTAAAGACAAATGTTACTCTAGAATGATTATACCAAAAAAAAAGAGTTACTCTACCGTGTTTCATTTGTAATAGTGATTCTGGCCACTAATAATTAATTGTTTTTAATGTTATTGCAGGATCCTGATAACTCTTTGGATGATAAGTCTGAAAGCAGACTTTATGTTGGAAACATTGATCTTTAGAATATCAGAGTAAGGATAGATCTATAGGAAGTTTGATTTGCTTGTCTCACCACCAGCAGCTCCTTTGCGCTAATGAGCAAGAGTGCCAAAATAGCTGCAACTAAGAACAAATTGAAGAAGAGAGCCATAATTCAAAGAGACAAAAAAGTGGCTGACAAACTCTCAGATGGTTGATGTCAGATATCAAGCTCAGTTGAAGTTTTCTAGTTACTCATCTAGTTTTCCATCTTTGGATCTTTGTATTATGACAATGACAAAATGATATCAATTTTGTTTTAATTACCAAAAGAAAAGATACGTATCAACTTTGTTTTCCTGGCAGTAACATGACAAGTGACTCGTTATTTTTGCAAATCTACCTATTCACGTTACACACTTGAATTTCAAACTCAAACTTGGACCATAGTTCAATGGTTAAAGGATTTGTTTGGTATGAAGGAAAACATTAGTATTTGTTTAGACTATATTAAGATAATAGTTTATGCTTATGTATTGAATGCAGAAAAAAATAAGAATTTTTTAATATCAACGTTGGTACAAGCATAGACGGAAGTGAAATAGTCGATTCAAATATTGTTTCTTTACAAAATCAACATTTTTGACATATTGATTTGGGAACCATAGTTCTTCCTAGATTCGATTTATTCTTCAAAAGGTTTGTAACTTTTTTAGTACATGGGAAAATTAAATTAAATTCTGAAAAACTCTCAATTTTATCCTTCCTTCTACTACCAATACAAAAATATTTCTGTTATTACCTAAATAGTTCAAAAATACCCCTTGTTAGGTTTATCCAATTGGGGCAGCAATTCATGCCACTGTTTCACATTCTTACCTCTTAAAGTCTTCAAATAATTAGTGTACTTCTTGTTCTTCTTAGAAGTCATTGTGGCAGTAGGCCCAAGAAATGGAAGAACATTGTTTATTATTTTATTTTTTCCCCCTTAATATGTTACATCTGTAGTAGTAAGTTTTAAGTTAATCTATTATAAACGAAATTTATTTTTAATGGTGGTGAAGGAAAAGAAAGTGCAAGTGGTGGAAGAACAAAGTGAAGGCGAGGCAGTAAAATAAAGGCGGATCCAGGTTTTCAAAAGGATGAGTGCACTAATATAAAAGATAGTATACATAAAATTTAAATATATCAAACTGTATAAATAGTAATTACACTTAATTATATTCAAATTCAATTACAAGATAAACCTTTCAAGCAAACATGTTCATTTATACAACTTTAATTTATACAACTTTTGCATATTCTTACCTCTTAATTAAGTCTACAAATAAGTGTACTTCTCGTTCTTCTTAGAAGTCATTCATGTGACAGTTGGCCCAAGAAATGGAAGAACATTGTTTATTATTTTATTTTTTCCCCTTAATATGTTACATGTATATAACAGTAAGTTTTAAGTTAATCTATTACAAACAAAATTTATTTTTAATGGTGGTGAAGGAAAAGAAAGTGCAAGTGGTGGAAGAACAAAGTGAAGGCGAGGCAGTAAAATAAAGGCGGATCCAGGTTTTTGAAAGGATGAGTGCACTATTATAAAAGATATAATAAACATAAAATTTAAATATATCAAACTGTATAAATAGTAATTACACTTAATTACATTCAAATTCAATTACAAAGATAAACCTTTCAAGCAAACATGTTCATTTTATACAACTTTTGACCAGATTATATATACTGTACAACACAACTTTTTAAACCATATTTCAGAAACTTGCACACAACCAAATAATCCAAAAGCCAAAGAAAACAGAAAAAACTATAGTAAAAGACAATACATACGTCCTTGTTTTTTGTGGTAGAAGCAAGCAGAGAGCATCACCAATTAAAGCTGATAGACTCAAAATGTAGGTTTTGTGCCAAGCCAGAAGCACATATATTGGCAACCTCATGTCTCATGCTCTTTGGCCCACAAACTACAACTCCAACGTCTGATGCTTTGCAACCAAAAAGTATTCCTGCATTCAATTCAAATAATATAAGTTCCTCTTATTACAAATATTTCAAGACTATAAATATAATGTGTGTGCTAGTCTTTCGTCAAAAAATTATATTGTGCATATAGAATTTAATAAGTTCCTCTTGTACTTATAAATATTTCAAGAAGATGGTGAGTGTAGTTCAACTTTAAGTAAACACTTGCAAAACTAATTATTACATATTATAATTGTTCATAATCAATAGAATTACCAGTAATTTAAGAAGTATAAAACAAGTAATCTTCTATAACAGGTTAAACCACATTAATATCGATAGTGTAAAATCTTAATTATACTAATTATCATATATAAATAAATAAAATTATTCACATATATGTATTATCAGAAGTATCAATAATTAGCTAGTAAACTTACTTTTTAGATCAGGTCTAGCACCATAATGCACCTTAGTAGCTTGCACAATTGACTGTTGAGGAAGGCTTTCCAGCTCCCTTTCCGTACAACATAAATTACCAACAGGTGAATTTGTAGGATTAGTAGGAATTTCCACATTCTGAATTTGTTTCCCTTCAATTTCATTCTCCCTTTTTTGCCACATAAAAATAACGCTAGTGCCAATAAATATCGAAGCACAAGCCAAAAACATATCCCAAATAATTTTCGCGCTGTAATGATACAATTTCCCATCGCGTTCAATTGGATATATGGAGTAACGCGTAACGAGGCCTAACAAAAGGAGAAACATGAAGAATGACGAAGTAATTATCGCGCCAAGCCAGAGCCAGCTGCTTTTCCCGAGTGCTGCTGAAATAGGAGAGTCTTTCGGATTTTGTTTGAACACTAGTAGTTGTTGTTTCGACTTGGAAGCTAATTCCAGCTGGTTGTTATGATCGTGTTGTTGTGGTTCGTTTTCTCTAGTGATATAAGCTTCGATTTGGAAATCTAAATTGGAGATATTGGAAGGAGTTGTGGAGATAGGGAGCAAGAGATCAAGCATTGTGAGATCGGTTGTGTTCTTGAAGGATGTAATTAGGATGACTTTTGGTACTTTGGTGTTTGGTTGAAGTGTACTTCTGTAAATGAGCTCTCGAAATATTGAAATCATGGGAGTAATTCCACTTCCTCCACTAACCATCACCAAGCATTCTCGACTGAAATATATATGTCACATTGCGTTTGTTAAATCAATGAAAATTACTATACACATAGTACTAATTAAAGAATATTTTACACTACTAATGTAATTTAACTCGTTCTAGTAGCTTAAAGACTATGTTATCAAAAAAACATTTTTGAATATAAATCAACAGCAATTTTTCATATTTAATAATTATTGAAACTAATTATAATACTTTTTAAATAGTTTCTAAAAAATAATAGATTCTTTGTCTCGAAAAATATAAAATGTCACATAAATTGAGACACTGAAGTATTAATTAGTTACCTTAAGAAATGAAATGATGAAGGTCCATAGGGTCCCTCTGTTGAGATTTGAAGACGATCAGGAGAAGAAGAAAGCTGTTTTTCTAATTTTTGACTCCAACTTCCCATGCATTTAATTACAACACTTAGTTTATCTGTCTCCAAATTACTGCTTGAAACAATAGTAAATGGATGCCATTGCAACTTGGATACACTTGGCACGTTCACAAACAAGATGCTTGTAGGGTTGTACGTTAATGCTGTAATAATGTGAAAAAATATATAAGTACGTTTGTACATCCTTAACTAGCATATGTAGTACTACTATTAGTACTAGTGTACTACTACTGCTAATTTCAATGTGCGTGAACATATTTAATTAATTGGGAATAAAGTTCAATAATAATGGAGTGATAATAAGGTCGGTCTGGATATGATTTCAAATCATAAATTTGAGTAAAATATAGTTGATAAATAAGGTATCAGAATGTTTAAATACGTTTTATTAATAAATTGAGTATTTCAATGTTATTTTTTATCAGTAAATGCTATTATAAAAAATACATTGGTTCAATAAATTGACAATATATAGTAATTAGCGGGTTTTTTTTATAAAAAAAAACCCCTCATATGATATGAACAACCTTTCATGTCGAACGTGGGATTTTTTTTGTTAAATTTAAATCGTTATCGATTTTTTTTGTAAAATATAAACTTATCGGGTCAAGTTTATCATTTAAAAAAAAATGGAAACACAACTTGATATTTCAAATCCGACTTCTTGAAGAATTTGAAGTTTGAAATTGAGGTTTTGTTGACAATTCATAAACACAAATTTGAGTTTCATAATTCTAGGGCCAAACACCTACTTATTATGCTATAGCATTTGGTGTATAAAACCTTCTCATTAATTATGAAAAAGTTTAAGTTAAATTATTTCAAATTTAGAAAAGAATCATTCCTGTATCATCGAGCGAAAAAGGAAATAGATTCACATGTATCATGTATGTTGATGAAAGAGACAATCTTCTTTAACTAACATCTTGAAAAAATTAACATGCTTGGGTAATTATAAGAATATACGTGACAGTGTTAGTTTGTTTAATTAAGCATGAATTTTAAGAAACTAAAATATTTTTTAAAATTTTATGATCTTAAATTAAAAATTGTATATAATATATCAAAATTATGTTCTTTGAATATAGTTTTGAGGTTTTAAACATGTTATGTGTGATACTAAAATTACAAAATTGTTAAATATAGAAAGTGATATTTTTTTTCGATCAGACTAAAAAAAAAAAAAAGTAAGACCAATCTATAAATTAATAGAGGAGGAATATTGGAGTATAAATTTACCTGGATTCTTGGAAAAGGTGAGTTCAAAAGTGCTACAAGGTAAAAGTCGTGCAGAAATTAATCTAGCACTTCTTTTAGACTGTAAAAATCTCAAATATCGATCGATAAGGAAGAGAAAAATCCCAGGTAGGATCATGCATGTGTAGGCAACTCCAACATGCAAAAGGTAGAAGATGATGTAGAGAGTATATAGTTGATGTGTGTAGAAGAATAAATCGAACATCTTTCTCCTTATCTTGTACAAACTTGTAACCCACATTGCTATTGCAACCAAAGTCGCTATTTCTCCAGCTACGTTCGATACGTACGAACTGCTCCATTCTATCATCTGCAAAATTATGTATAATATATACACACAAATTATACCGCGATTGTTTTGGCTAAAATTTGTTAAAATATAAAAACTAGGGTTATTTTTTGTTGTGGTGAGTTATTGGAAAGTTGTGTAGCGTTAAAACCCCTTTTAAAAAAAATCACTTGGTTGATCCATGAAAAAATTCAGGATCTCGAGTGATAATTGATTATGGTCTTATTTTATGTATGCGTTTTAAATTTTCTCTTTATACATGTATATACATGAATTCGAGTAAAAAATAATGAATTCAGATAAAACAGAATTAACCCTAAAGAAATTACCTGTATCATTTGATTAGACACAGCATAGTATATGACAAATCCAACACTATGAAGAACTGCAAGGGCCATAGATATATGGCCTAGCCATATGTGATATTTGATGCTTGATTCCGAAGTTAGCCCCACCAGCGGCAATATTGACGACAATCGAGTCACTGGGAAAAACAAAAACGCATAGCAAACATTCCCAACATACCCAAGCCTCAATGCTACACTTCTAAACTTCGTCATCCACCTAAAAATTGTTGACCCAAAAATATTTATATCAGTAACTAGTAGTTGAGTGACCATACGAAAAACAATGAGTTAGATCATCGACCATGACTTACACTTTTTCGGCGGGATTCATGATATAGAGATTACGATAGCTGATATAGATGTAGTTGGCTAAAGACCAAATAAGAAGAAGGGTAAACATAGCAGCAAAAATAAGTTCAACGGCGTTTACAATTCCAAGAGATTCCATCACGAGCCGTGGCCGTCTCCATGAACCAAAATATTCTCGCCCTTTATTAGTACTACTGCAGTAGAACAATATAATTATATGTTAGTTAAAAGAGATATATCGAAGATGATCATTAATAATTATGTAATTAATTAACCTGTGATCAGAAGTTGACTTGCTGTAAAGATGAAGATAGACACAGCTCACAGCGGCTATCAACATTATGGGAAATGTAAATAAAAGAAGATTTATCCCTGTAAATTGAGACAATTAGTGCAAAGTTTATTAGGGTTAGGTCAGAATTCGGATTCATGGAAATTGATCAAAGAGGAAGAAGTAAGTATATCCAATATATATAGTAATTAATTACCTTGTTCCCTGAAATATGTAGAGTCGAGGTTGATTAGTAGATGGGGAGTCCATGAATTTTTGTAAGTAGGTGTAGGTAACATTACCCATATGAAAAGCCATCCAACAAACACCAACAACACAAAACCATTCAAAATAGTCTTGCTCCCCATCTTCGCAAAAACTTTATGATCTTTTTTTGTTGAAATTAATTAGCTATCACAATAGAAGAGATGTTATGTGTATATATAGAAGAGTGTGTTGAAGAGGAACAACATGCTTCATGCCTTTTGTTTTACCTATTATGATTGATTTTAGCTAATTCCCTTGCGTGGACTTTCTCAAATTGTATTATTTCCTTAGTTTTTTAATTAAGTTTTTTTTTAGGGTGAATAGCAGTACTAGTGAACTTGTGTTTTATATATTTGCCTTTCAACTAAAAGGAAGAGCCACTTTACCACTTTTGACAAGTTAAAAGAGGGTTTAAGTTGAAATCATCTCTCTCTTGGCTCTCGTACGCTTGTTTACATACGCCCAATTTTGAGGTGATATATATCTACCATGGCTAGAGACCGAGGATAACTGATCGAAATAATCATAGGTCATGTGAAAGTTAACAATTGCAAATCTTGATAATGATAAATTAGACGACACATAAAGGAGTATATGATTGGACAGTTGACCTACCTATGGAAAAACAATACAAAAGAAAGTATATAAACTATTACAGAACTCTTTAATGACTACATTGTGGTTGTTATTGTGTTCCTTATGACAAGAAAAGATCTTCTAACTTGTCCAATCTGTGCTCCTTGATGTTCAATTAGAGTACTGGTCTATCACGTAGAAGTTATGTTTGGTCTGTATCTAACAGTATCACAAAACAGGTGTCCCTAAATCTGCAGGAAAGTTGAATCTAATCAATATTCATTTGTGGAACAAAATTTTCATTGTAAAAAAATGTAGCACATCAACAAGATAAATTGTGGATCAGATGAATCCATAGCTACTATATCAAGAACCATTCTCTCTTTGGTGTTGCTATCCGTTAACACGCTTCGTGGATTATATTGTAACAAGGATAATCAATGCTAGAGAAATACCGAAGCAGATCATTTATTTAATTGTTCATTGTGAATTCACTAGGAGATTTATGCAGAATGTATCATTGGAGAGAAATCTAAGCATCTTTGAAGGCAACTGGAATGTCACAAAATAGCATAATACACTTGTAATGTTAGAGCTTCTTTGGGGATAAGGGAAAATATTCAACAACTTTGTGTATTCTAATAGTAGCTTATTTGTTTTGTTCTGCTAGTTATTTCTGAGTTTCAATTAGATAGCAAATTGTGATAGTTTTGCTATGGCTTTGTAATTCTTATCCTTGCTGTTGCTGAGTAGCAAAATGTTAGCATAAATTTTTTTTTAAAAAAACGAAGAAAGAGCTTCAGTTATATATACGGCTAGCCTAAGAAAATTTTATATTATCATGTCATTTTTATTTGTCGTGATTTTTTTATTTTCAATAGTACAAATCTCAAAAGTTTATGTATATATATATATATATGCTTTTAAGTGACTTGAATAGTGTAAAAAAATCTTATGTTAGACAATTTTACCTTGGCATTTAAAAGTCAAAGTACAAACATCTATTACTTAATTAATCATGATTATTGACAAATACAAGGATGAAAAAGACATGTCTACCTTCATTAGTTAGATGCAAAAATCGAGTTTGAGTCAATTTTATGTAACAAAATTACGTAACAATTACATGATTAAAATGATTTTCTTGTACAAATTAAACTACTAAGTACTATTCCTAGGTTGAAATAATTGGAGGATAATTAACTAGTTGACCACACGCATAGCAAATAGGAAGGATGCATTGATATTTTAAAGACGAATGGATAATTTAATTAAAGATATCCAATGAAAAATTCCAAGAATTGAGATGGTACTACTAAAACTGCAAGTACAGTTGACTAACAAATGCAGTACACAAGTTTAGTAGTACGTTCAAGGAGTGGCAATCTGAAAAAAAGTTTTTATGCTTGGTTAATTAGACATCGTGGGCGCATTTATTTCTCAAAATAAAAATAAAAACAAAAAAACATTTAATTAAGAATGAGTAGAGGAAGTGTAGGTTTAAATTATGCATATTGTCTCGTAAAAAACTTAAACTATTAGAGAAATTACGTCGCTTGGTAAAGTGTACTAGTAAAAATAGTGCATGCATTAGCTCTATGTATTAGTAGTCCCTTGTTTAATACACTTTTTCATTTTATGTATAACTAATGCAAGTATTAGTTATAAACTCTATTGTGTATTGAAGATTGTATTATTAATACCATAGATTTCTAGGTATTACTAATACAAAGGGATTTAATGTATGCATTAGCATGGTTAAAGATTCAATTACCCTTCAAAAGTACTTTTACATCATTTCCACCATAATTGTGGAGGATATTTTTATAACTAAATATTTTTATACAATGCATACTATTTTTAATACACCAAACCAAACAATGCATAAGAAATAATCTATGCATAACTACTGCAAGCATAACTAAGTTATTACACGCATTACTAATTCAAATATTACTAATACACTTTATTGAACATTATTTTTACGCACTCTACCAAACGACCCGACGTTTGGTCATAAATTTGAAATGTCTTTTTTCTTTATATAATTTTTTTGAAATTGAAATTGAAGATGGAATCATGTTTGGTTATAATTCTTGCAAAGATTATTTGGAATAATATTCATTTTTGAATATACTTTTTTGAAAATCATGAAATATGATTTATAACCAGTAATTCACATAATGAATAGTGTGAATTACTAGTTATTAAATTATCAAATTTGCTCTAAAAAAGTAAATCACATAATGTCATATGAATCTCATAGATGAACTACGATATACTATATTAAAAATGATCATTAGCGGCAATAGCTTAATTGCCACTAAATATGTATTTTAAGCGATAATTAACACTCTTTGTGTATTTCCCTAAAGCCTTTAGCGACATTGGTTCCAATGACACTTAACTAATGCCGGTAAAGATTTTAGCACTCTTTATTAATATCTATTTTTGTTGTCGCTAAAAGTTGTTTTTGTTGTAGTGATATGTGATAAATTAATTATTTACCAACTTATCTTTCCTTTCTGGATACTTAGATTTTTGTTATGTTTAATTGAGAAAAGAGTCCATTTACTGTGGCTTACTTCTATTTTATGGGTTTATGTGATTTAAATAAAAATGGACGTGAAGAAACCAAATAAAAAGTAAGTCATAAAAGAAGCCAAATTGAGGAAAATGAGAACATACAGTAGCTAGAAGCACAAAGACTGGCCAGATGAGCAAATTAAAAGATATGGTTATTTTGATAGGAAAAATGGGATCTGTAAAATTATGATTTCGGAGGAAATATCTTTCATTTTTGGCTGAGCTTGCACCCACACTTGGGAGTCAAGATTTGAAGACTATGATAAGGAATTTCTTAACTTTTACTCATTTTTCCATTCTCTTGTTACGTATTAAATACTTAAGTATGTACTATTTTATTCGATACCTAAATCTTGTTTATGGTAATATTCTATGTTTGAAATTTGGATTAAATCTCTTGTTTTGTTTATGTATATATTGAATGATTTTTATTTGAAATGAAGTGAGTTTATTGTTTCGCTAATTGCTCTTGTTTTTTAAATATTTTCAAAGCAAATAGGTAATGCTAGAACTCACCCATTTATTTTGTTTTGAGCTCGAGAGAAGAAATCGAGCTTGATAAATAATAATTAATTAATGAAAATATTTGAGGCCCTTATGCCCATCTAATAGTTCGAGTTAGAGATAGAAGATGAAAATATTTGCTTGATTGTCTTTATATATTCTCTATCAAATTCAACCTCAATTTACAATTGTATAAATTATATTACATATGATTATGTATGTACTTTCTCATTTGAAAAGTGAATTTGGACGTTATTAGCATGCTATTACACTTCATCAATTTTTAAATACTTTTACAAAGATCCATTTTCCCGACTGTTATTGCATGTAAGGTTGAAAAGTGAAAACATTCACTTATATGGGATTGGGATTTCATAAAAGTCAAATACTACTTTTAATTAGGAGAAGAAGTTGTTGTTGAGGGATTTTATCACATGAAAAAAAGTTGTTGTAGTTAAATTTTGCATTAAAAGAAAAAATTGGACGAGGAAAAAAACAATAATCATTAAAAAAAGGAGGAACTATAAATAAGTAGAAAATAAAAGGCAATTGATTAACAAATTACAATGTCAACACTACAATCCTTTGATACAATTAAAATATACGTATTGAGCTTGTTTTAATGAAACAATGTCCACAAACATTTCTATTATATAGAAAGGTGAGGGCGACCAGGACGACCAAGGGTACTTTTGTCAATTTAATAAAATTCCAAGCTTAATTTAATTGTACATTTTGCATTGAGAGTATTGAACATTCCAAAAAAACCAGCCAAAAGTTATGTAATTCCCACTTTATCCACCATTAAGTTGTTGATTTCCATCGTCACACGTGTACAACACATTGGGAGGAGTAAAAGAAATTAATGCAAAGTTAAAACATGGACCCCATTTTTGACTCACTTCAAAAGTCTATGCATTCAAGACCACTCTTTTA
>NW_006239089.1:553282-554042 GCF_000226075.1 Solanum tuberosum | reverse complement strand
TGTTTGGTTAAATTTTATATAAAAATATAAATATATTTTTCTAAAATGCATAATACATAAATATGTCATTTAATTTGGTTTCATTTGACATCAGTGTCCTCCAATTTTGGATGTGCATAGTAGACACAAAAATTTGTATAGAAATGAACAAGTAGACACATGTGTCCTACTTGACGTCCTACGCGGCGATATAATTCATGTCCTATGCGACATTCTATGTGGCGTCTTACGTGAATTATGTCTCGTAGGACACGTTTGTCTACTTGTTCAACTTTATATTTCTATCTATTTTTCTATTATATAGAAGAGTGAAGACGACCAGGACTACCAAGGGGACTTTTGTCATTTTACCAAAATTATCAGCTTAAAACAATTGTACTTTCTGCTGCAAAATTATTGAATTTCCCAGATTACCCAACCAAGTTGCTATTATTATGATGGCCACGTGTACTTTCTATCAAGAAAAGCATCAAAAATATCATAAGTAGCCGTACTATCTAAAAACGGTGGGACCCATTTATTAAATCAATTTATATTTCATTAACACCTTTACTTTTTGCACTAAAATAAATATAAAAAGAAACAAACATGATTTAAAATGTATTAAAAAAATAAAAATATTTTAATTAGGGAGAATAAAAATAAAAATTAATAAATAAAATGGATAGATAAATTAAATGAAATTAAAGTAAACTAAGAAACTAACTAAATTTTTAAATAAATAGTTTTAAAATTTTGCGAATCAAATATTAAAGAGAAA
>NW_006239089.1:535965-551869 GCF_000226075.1 Solanum tuberosum | reverse complement strand
ATATTTATATTGGAGTTGCCCATTCGGATATAGAGCTCTCTATTAAGAATTTTTTTCATATCCAAAACTCAAAATTAAGATATTTAATTAAGGAAGGAGAAACACCATTCAATGCACTATATTCTTTGATGGTTATTTTTTGATATTTTTTTATACTAAATTTTTTACCAGGATCAATATTAATTCATGTTGATCAGAATGCTATAGAAATACCTTTTAATATTTGTCAAATAATGATTAATAATTGATTATATTGGGCCCGTATCACGGGCCTTAAGAATCTAGTTGATTAAGAAAAAAGATTTGGGCGGTTGTCATGGTCTACCATGTAAAATCATTTTTTTTTGGCTTTCCAATTCAGTTTTCGATACCCATATTGGAGCTCAATTAAATCTCACATTGGAGCTAAAACACTCACTAACAAAGGCATCTTCGTACCAGGACTGAGGAGGACAACTCTGATTAAGAATGAAAAAGTATTTATCACTCAACCACAACTTAATAAATTCTCTTAGCAGTAGCAAAATTATTTTATTAAGTTGGATTGAGGGTATTGCTATTATTGTTATTGTGTACAAAACAATAGTATTAAAAAGAATGTCAATAAGCTGGGGGCCATGAGGGGAAATTATACTAATAATTTCACCCTCAGTGTTGATATTTTTTGGAATATTACTATATTATAGAAGACTCTAGGAATTACTACCAACCATCCAATAAGATCCCTACTAATGTCCAATATATTTATAAAATATATAAGTGGGCTCCATCACCTTCCACTTCAATACTACATATTATATATTAATTACTACACTATAAATCACTACTAATATCCAATATATTTCTAAAATACATAAGTGGGCCCCACCACCTTCCACTTAAATACATATTATATATTAATTATTAATTACTATACTATAAATGACTTAAATACTCCATATTATCTATTACAATAATTAACAATTATTTGACACATTAAATTCTATCAATGCGATATAAATTAGGATAAAAAACCTAACATATAATATTTAAATATATTTAAAAATAATATAAGTAATACTATACATTACAATAATTAACAGCTTAATTATTTAAAACTTAAATAAAAAATTTAATTGACTCTCTAAATACTATTGGTACCACATAAAATAGATTATATAATAAACATATATTGTTTGAAATTGACGAAAAAGAAACAATAAATTACAATAATTAATAAAAAAATAGTCCACTCCAAAAAATCTATCAATTAACAACATATATTGTTTGAAATTGACGAAAAAGAAACAATAAATTACAATAATTAATAAAAAAATAGTCCACTCCAAAAAATCTATCAATTAACAACATATATTGTTTGAAATTGACGAAAAAGAAACTATAAATTACAATAATTAACAAAATAAATCTCTCGACTCCAACAAATCTATCAATTAATGCCACATAAATTGGGACATGGCAAATAACATATATTATTAAAAAATTAGGTTCAAAATGTACTATAAAATACAATAATTAACAACTTAATATATTAAAGAGACATATAAAAAATGGTTAATATTTGAAATTCTGCATGTGCCACATAAATTAGAACAAATAGAGTAATAAATATTACTTTCAAAATTATGTTAAAAAAAAGTACTACAAATCACAATAGCTAACAATTTAAAATATTTTTAAAATCATATAAAAATTTCAATAACTTCTCAAATTCCATAATATAACACTTAAATACTACATATTATATATTAATTATACTATACTATAAATGACTTAAATACTCCATATTATCTATTACAATAATTAACAATTATTTGACACTTTAAATTCTATCAATGCCATATAAATTAGGATAAAAAACCTAACATATAATATTTAAATATATTTAAAAATAATATAAGTAATACTATACATTACAATAATTAACAGCTTAATTATTTAAAACTTATATAAAAAATTTAATTAACTCTCTAGATTCTATTGGTACCACATAAAATGGATTATATGATAAACATATATTGTTTGAAATTGACGAAAAAGAAACTATAAATTACAATAATTAACAAAATAAATCTCTCGACTCCAACAAATCTATCAATTAATGCCACATAAATTGGGACATGGCAAATAACATATATTATTAAAAAATTAGGTTCAAAATGTACTATAAAATACAATAATTAACAACTTAATATATTAAAGAGACATATAAAAAATGGTTAATATTTGAAATTCTGCATGTGCCACATAAATTAGAACAAATAGAGTAATAAATATTACTTTCAAAATTATGTTAAAAAAAAGTACTACAAATCACAATAGCGTACAATATTTTAACTACTTTAAAAGTATTATAAATTGTAATAAATAATACAACAATTTAAATTACTTATTACTTAAAATTTAACGACTTAAAAATATTTTTTTAAATGTATTAAAATTTTGGTTAATTGTCAAAACTTTACATGTGCCACATAAATTGGGACATGAAGAGTCACACATAATTTTTTTTTAAAATTACATTAAAAGTATTCTATCAATTAACAACATATATTGTTTGAAATTGACCAAAAACAAACTATAAATTACAATAATTAACAAAATAAATCTTTCGACTCCAACAAATCTATCAATTAATGCCACATAAATTGGGACATGGCAAAAAACATATATTATTAAAAAATTAGGTTCAAAATGTACTATAAAATACAATAATTAACAACTTAATATATTAAAAAGACATATAAAAATGGTTAAATATTTGAAATTCTACATGTGCCACATAAATTACAACAAACAGAGTAATAAATATTATTTTACAAAATTATAGTAAAAAAAAAGTACTACAAATCACAATAGATAACAATTTAAAATATTTTTAAAATCATATAAAATTTTCAATAACTTCTCAAATTTCATAATATAACATAAATTAAAATTAAAAAATATATATATATTGGGCCCCGTGCTGGCACGGGGTCCTATATCTAGTATATATATATATAGAATGTGTGGTTATCAACCAAATTCCTTGTAGCATAATGTTTATTATGCAAAATGTGGCTTTCCTGAGGGCTGATGTATCTTATGCGACAAAAAAAGTCAATAGTTTTTTTATAAGGTAATATAAACAAAAACAAAAATAGTCAGCAATAATTATTAGGATTACGTAATTTTAATTAGAAGAGGACAGTGAAAGGTTTTTCTTCTTCATTTGCTCAATCAACTAAATCTGACTTCAGATTTAAAAATATATATATAATATTAAAAGTAAACTAATGGAGCTACTTCAATGTCAAAATTTTATCCGTGTAATCAGTGTTACATTAGATTATATTAATTTATCATTATTAAGTCATATTAAGGTGATAATATACATAAATTACTACTTGTATGATTTAGTAATGAAAGTGTATACGAAGACTTTTGTCACACACATATATCATACAATTTTTTTTATCTTACTCCAATCATGCATTTAGCCGATAGCAATCTTGGGAAATATTAAGACTCCCTAAATCGCATTCAACAAAATTTTCTTTAGGGTTATTCAAGCTTGAATGAAAAAAAAATTGAGGTATGTTTCTCATATTAATGAGTGATAGTTTAAGTGTGTTTCTCACACTCTCAACCGTTTAAGTATGAAGATAAAAAATAATGATAGTTTAGGCGTGTTTTTGATACCAAGTGATCTGATCTTTCCTTTGCATCCTCACTCGTATTCAGCTACAACTCCACCATTCAGGCTTCGATCCCATAACACACTTAAGTGAAGCAGGAGGGAGGTAATATTCCAGAGAGATCTTAAGTAGCAAGCTACAAGGTATTAGATATTTCTTTTTTTGATCAAAATTTGTCTTATTACATAATCTTAGTAAACCCACTCCTTACATGCCTTGTTAATTAATTTGTTTCCACTCAGTTTTACACTACTGTAAAATAGTAGGATGCATCTTTATGCATGCTTCCTTGGTTCAACAGATAAAAATGTCTACAAAGTGAAAGAAGTACGCACAATATCGTATTTTTAACTTAACTTGTGACTCTTACATGACATTTTTAACAAAATGAGATAATCAAAAATTAATATACAGGAGTACAAATTATCAATCAAATCAACAAAAGATGTTTGGTATACCTATGGACTTCGTTGAATCTTAAATGAAGCTGCTGCATTAATTCTTCAATCAGTATACATGTCGATTTCACGCCTAAAAGTCATTTCCTAGATATATACGAGTAATTGTAGAAACACCAACGGCATTGAATTAAGTTGTTACTCCGTGGGCTCAGCACTGCCACTTTTGTACCAGAAAAAATCTTACTCTACTCGTTGCACATTTACTCAAGGAGCCCTGCCACTCTCTTTAGGAAATCAATAAAATACATCAGCTTAATCTAAAATATAGGAGTATTCCGAATCGAACGATGCACTAAATGTTTAAAGACATGACTTACATAAACCAATTCTCTATCTCACATGAAAGAGTTGATACTTTGATGTGCTGCAGTTAATCTTCAGAAGCTGGTTTTACCTTTTTTTGCTGAATCTTTCAACTAATCATCAACTTGGTCATCTTATCTTTCATTGAACTATCCTCATCTCTGCACTAATTTGAAAAGAAGAAAAAAAACAAAACAAAAGAGACATTTCACTAAGGATTTTCATCTTCAATGCTTCATCAACAACATAAGAGATCAAGTGTCTGGGAAAAGGGCTAGAGTGTAATCCAAAGATAGTTCTCCTCTGGATCTTAGCATAAGTGGTAGCTAGGTGGTACTTCAATGCCTTGAAATTCTTTAAATAAGATTATCTGGTGCAACAATCCGGTATATACTTCTACTGTTATATTCTTAAAAGCATCCACTAAAATAGACATGTGAAACTTGACAAGGTATCGAAATAGCATTGACAAAATCATCATCACCTCTTTAAAGCTGTCAATCCTACTAACCACCGCCACTTCCACCATCCCTACTGGCAGCATTGAACACTCCGGCGAAGCATAAAGAAAAAAAATTATGGTAGCAGCAACCTAAACAGGCTGTTAAATCTCCTCCTCCTTAAAAAGAAAGTGCATATAGACAACAAAGATGTTATTACTTTAAAATTAGAAAATTTTAGAATATACTTTTCAAGAACAATATTGGTTTTAGTTTCAAGAAAAAATATTACTTAGTTTAAGCTGTTACTACCTCTTTGATGTCTACTGCATATATTTTCTGATTTTGCTTTTAGTGGCCCTTTTTAAAACAAAAATATTATCATACAGAATGAAGCTTTATCCTAAAATTACCAATGAAACTGTAATCCAGATGTTAAAATTAACTTAGTCTCTTAACATATATATAAGATTTTAGGTTGAACATACATTGCAAATAAGCATATGTCCACTTCCTATTCTTCCTAACTTTGTTCACGTTAATTTGTGAGTCATTTGTTCCAACAAATAAGGCACCAATAATGCTTCTTTTTCTTGTTATTGAGTCAAACCACAAGTTGAAATAGAAATAACAGCTAACAAAGATGGTCGAACAAATAAGGGTTTTTTTTTTGTAAAATTTTGGGGTTCAAGCAATAGATATGTAACATAGACACCTAACTTGATAAATGTCAATGGCAGCAGTGAGCGTATCGAGAAAAAGATAAATGAACATTGACATGCCAGTTTATAGTAATCCTCATTATAACCAACAGTACTAATTATCAAAATATAACCAAAGGGCAACAATAAGATTTCACTTTATACTCATTGAGAGCCAAATTTCATTTCTTTAACTCACAGCCATAGGACATCCTAGAGTTTCACATATAAATTGATGATTACAAACAATTGCTCATTAACATGCACAGAATTTCAGAAAATAGGAAGTTAAAATGAAGATAGACATAAAAATAGAGGTGAAGTAGAAATCACAAACCATTGTTAATAAGTTCTCCATGCCCTGAAATACTATGTGTATCATTATGCAAATGACAACTTCATGCATAGAGTTTAACTTTTTACAGCCACAGCAGACCATGGTATGAAAGAGTTCCTTCTCTTTATCTCCAGTAGAGTCTGCAAGATTTGGACAAAATTAAGAAAATGGTTAAACATCATGAAACTATGTCTTTAAGCCCAAATAATTAAGTATAATGAAGCAATTTGTTTTTTGTCCATGCGCCAAGAAGATGTAGTTTGCACTCAGCTGATCTTCAGCTGATCTCCTCCAAAACAACTACAGCATCAGGATGAGCAACTCAGATCAACAAAGAAGAATGTTTTTTGGGGATTTTCGCTTTGACCTTGCAATACTTTTTTCATGAAGTAAGGGGTAATTCATTAAAGGCATCCAGAAGATGCAAGCAAAAATTACAAGAGAGGGAGATAATGCCTGCTCATATACACAACATAACTATTCAATCACTAAAGCATTTTGCTTTGAGTACATGTGTAGGTGTTAAAATCTCATCAAAACATCTACAATTCCGTTCATTCCAGTGCCCCCAAAATATAGCAGCAGATACCATTTCCCAAACCTTTTAGATGGATTTTTCAATTTCCCAGGAACACCAGCTTTCATATGCTTCCTTGATGCTGTTAGGCTTGACCCGGCCTATTCCAGAAATAGAGATAACATGTTCCAAATATCATATGCTACAGAACAATGCAAAAAGAGAAGTCTAAACATCAAATATTTTCATACAACAAAATTAAAATACTACTACATCTCGATACCCCTCCCTCACTATTTCACACCTGTTGCAACTAAATGTCCAGTGATTTTTTAGTGAAGAATCTCAAAAGGCACCGCAAGAAAGAGCAAGAGAAAGATTGACCTCCCAGAATTCTTGGAATTGTAAGGCAAAAGTTCTGCATTTGAATACTTAGACATATTAGAATCAAGCTTCATCCTTCAACTAACAATTTATCATAACAGCAGGGAGTACTAATACCTGTAACTGTCTTCAAGATGCTAAAGACCTTGCAACAAGAGGCTTTGAGCATGTCAAGTAAAAGTCCAGTGAGACTCGAGGACAGTCTGACTTACAAATGAGCGCTAGAACAATACAGAATTCACCATGCATTGGCAATTTGAGGGATTCTTTGTAAGAGATATACTCATGATGCATAGAAATTAGTATTACTTTACATTAAGATAGTGATAATGAATAAGAAAGACCAATATGCCAAGTTTATTACTGACCAAACTATAGATATACTTGTCAGTTGAAGCTAAAAGTAGTTCTACTTTCCTATCAACATTCACCGTCACCTGTGTTTGCTATCATCGACTCTTGTTTGGGACCAGTCATCAAATTTCAGAAATTAATGTTTTACTTTCCTATCAACATTCACCATCACCTGTGTTTGCTATCATCGACTCTTGCTTGGGACCAGTCACCAAATTTCAGAAATAAGTTAGTGGGGACATGAAGGCATCAAGACTCAAGACCATGCCATTGTTTGCCACTCTTTTCATGAAAACCAAATTATCCCACAACATTTTTGAAAAAATAAAATCAATTTCAAGATTGAAAAACAATAACTGATTTTTTAGATCAATTCAAGAAAGCCCCTAACAGATACTGTTTCAGTGATCAAATCATGAAACTAAGTTAAACTGAGGTAGGAGGCTCAGATTTTCGCCTAGTTAATCAAAGAGCAGAGCTAAAACAGGCATGGCTGCAAAGATTGGTTGCCTCGTGAGAAGGGACTACAAGAAATTTATTATTTCTCATCCTCCTTCACAGACCTTCCAAGTTGTCTTTGCCATGCCAGGACTAGGAATTAACTCAAATGTTTTTCAGTCTTTTTTAAGATATCTTCATAACCTCGGAATTTTTGGACTATCAAGATATAGAAAAGGGTATCAAATTTGGGGATAAACACTACTTTAAATAGGTATGGTAAAGAATAAAATAAGACAAACTAAATTATACGCAAAAACAAAAACAATAAGGTAACAAGCATCCAAACTCTCTATTTTGGCTCATTTCTTTCTTTCTTTCTAGGCTAACCTTTTCCATGTTTGGGGAAATTATTTGTTTTTTTCATTCTTTGAATTTCCCGTTTGTTGTATGCCTCATTCTTCAGAGCTGAAATTTCAACGCAAACCCATAATAGGTTTTCCGACCCGATAAAACTCGCCATCCAAAACCATGAAACAAATTATTGAGGGCTCAGATTTGCTGTATTTGAATTATGCGATGGAGAAGAGCGACAACGCCATGGCTGCAGTGACACTAATTTGCTATTCAAAGCCTTAACCAGGTCGCCCTGCCAAGATACGGGTCGGATCTTCTCAATGCCGTGATTGAACAAAGCCCAAAAAGGAAGCAAGCAATCATCACAGCCCCTTCACAACATCATCATCAACAACAAGAGTATAGGGGTGTGTACGGACGAAGTTCATCCAATTTTTTATTTATTTATTTTGTTTATTTTAAAGGGCTGTTGGTTTTTTTTGGTTAGCAATGGCGAAATCACTGGCAAAAATGAGATGGGCAACCACCCTTCACAGAAAATCCCAATTTCTCCGATGCCTCATTCTTCGTCTCAAACCCGTAATGGGTTTTCCGACCCGAGAATGGACTCACCATTCAAGACCACGAATTGGGATATTAAGGGCTCAGATTTGCTGTATTTCTTAACAAAGCAAAAGAGAAAAGCGACGCCGCCATGGCTGCAGACACCAGTTTGCTATTCAAAGCCTTAACCGGGTCGCCCTGCCAAGATACGGGTCGGATTTTCCTCAATGCCGTGATTGAACATAGCCCAGAAAGGAAGCAATCAATCGTCATAGCCCCCGTTACAACATCAGCATTCAGCAGCACAAAGAGAGGAGAAGGAGAAAGAGGAAGAAAAGTATAATTAGGGTGTGTTTGGAAGAATTAAATATTAATAATGTTTGTTTTTCTTGTTCATTTAAAAGGGTTGTTGGCTTTTTGTTCCATTAATGGAGAAATCACTGGCAAAGCAGAGAAGGCCAACCACCCTTTTACAGAAAATCCCAAACTCTCTGTCGCCTCATTCTTCTTCCATTTTTGGCTATGCTCGAATTTGTTGCTTCTCACAGAACACCTGTGTGTAAAATAGGGCAAAAATTCTGGGGAAGTGGAATCAGGGGCATATTGGTCAATCGATAAACTATTTTCCTTTTTCGGAAGTAAATTAAATCGAGTTCATTATCCTTATCATTTGTTAAGCTTAATTTTAGAAAAAAATTGGATATACAAAAGAACAAGATATCTAAATGTTAAAATTAAAATTTTCAAGCAAATATCAGAGAAGATAGAAATTAAAGGAAAAGAAAGTCTTGTTCGAGAGGGTCTCCAATTTCGTATTGGATTTATAATTTCAATTTAGTAATTAAGCTTGATAAATCGTTGACGTTTTTCGATGTGATTTGAGATTAATTTGATGTGATTTTATTCTTAACAATTAAAGCATTTTCAACTCATTTTAACTTTTAGTAATATATTTGTCTTGTTATATCCTACGTAAAATCGAAGAACCTATTTAAATAGCTGCTATAATAAAGTTACAAGCTTGGATTTGATCTATGTGACCGTGATATTTGTGATCTAAGTTTTGTTTATTGCATAATATTCAATTTTTTATCTATCGTCATGGTAATTTAACTAACATCTAAAAATTAATAAAAACATTTTTTTGTATTTCTTCTGTTTGGACTAGCATGCAACTTGCAAGTATGTAAATATAAATTCGAATGTTTGTTATACCAAGAAGACAAGATAAGTAGATGAAGGGAAATACTTTTCTTCTATTCAAGTGTATCTTATAATGACGAATGATATCTATCAATCTAAAGGTCGCCAACCATACTGAATGTCAAATTAGTAGATATATTGTTATTCCAAAAGGCTCATATCACCTAGGAAATACACATACATGAATATAAGTATAAGTTCATGAATAAACTTAATGGACAATCCAGTTAGTTCAATTGATTTATAACCAGAAGGAAAATATAATTTGCTAACATAAATTGTAAGGCAATACCTTCTACAATCTATGGTGAAGTGAAAACTTGATTCAAAAATTCCATTCTAGAGCGTTTCATGCATGATACCACCAAAAAAAATTTACCTAGATTAATCACATTGCTTGCAAAGTTGTGCTTCACATTGTAAGAATCCTTTTAGCAAGCTTGTTTTTTAATGAATATATTGTTTAAGTAACTTAATTCAATCTCCTTTGTTGCAAATTTTTTAAACGTAAAGGATAAAATGCAGAAGCAAAAAAAAGGCACAACAATATTCACCACTTCATCTTGTTGACACTAAAAAAAAAATTGCCATATGAGGTACAAGACAGAATCACAATCATTTAACAGTAATGTTGTCTGCTATTCGAGTCTTTGTTGTATAAATAATTTTTCTGCCAACAGAAATTTGAGTTAGAAAGCCTCTGCTAAAACTAATAAACAGAAAATAATATACTACTTAACAAATTTGGCATATATATTAAAGACACAAAAAGCTCAGAAAATACACAATTTAGTGAAACCAAAAACAAGAAGATTAAAGGCAAAACATTGCAGCAGTATACACTTTAGTGTTATCGATACTAATCAATGTATAAAGTGTACGTGAACTCCAAAAACATCAGAAAAAGAACAAATAAAGAAAATCTCAAACTCAAAGAAAAAGTAAGCAAAAACTAAGGTAAGGCTGTGATTCTTGCTCACAGTCAAACATCAATAAGACAGCTAACAATCTGAGAAACATATAGACAGAACAACAACAGAGAATGAATAATACTATAAAGGATAGAAGAAAGTAGAATTAAGAAAGAAGTCACAGTTGAGATAGAAGAAAGTAGAATTAAGAAAGAAGTCACAGTTGAGATAGAAGAAAGTAGAATTAAGAAAGAAGTCACAGTTGAGATAGAAGAAGTAGAATTAAGAAAGAAGTCACAGTTGAGATAGAAGAAAGTAGAATTAAGAAAGAAGTCACAGTTGAGATAGAAGAAAGTAGAATTAAGAAAGAAGTCACAGTTGAGATAGAAGAAAGTAGAATTAAGAAAGAAGTCACAGTTGAGATAGAAGAAGTAGAATTAAGAAAGAAGTCACAGTTGAGATAGAAGAAGTAGAATTAAGAAAGAAGTCACAGTTGAGATAGAAGAAGTAGAATTAAGAAAGAAGTCACAGTTGAGATAGAAGAAAGTAGAATTAAGAAAGAAGTCACAGTTGAGATAGAAGAAGTAGAATTAAGAAAGAAGTCACAGTTGAGATAGAAGAAGTAGAATTAAGAAAGAAGTCACAGTTGAGATAGAAGAAAGTAGAATTAAGAAAGAAGTCACAGTTGAGATAGAAGAAGTAGAATTAAGAAAGAAGTCACAGTTGAGATAGAAGAAAGTAGAATTAAGAAAGAAGTCACAGTTGAGATTATCGAAATGGTACTCAAACATAATGTAAACGACACTCAGCACATATGTTGAACATTCTTATGGGCTCTTCTACAATCAGTAGAAAAGTTCTCTTATCTTTGAAAATGGAAGCGTAACTTGTAAGCTAAACATGACTCTATTTTGTATTTTTCAATTTTTACAAGTAAATGCTTACTAAGAAAAGACCTAAGAATGATAACAAGACCCTAAACCGGTGCACAAAAGACCAAAAAGTACATGACCACGATGTTTCATCTAACTTCACTTGACAGGGCTGCTCCAAGGGGACCTAATTATTTTAACGAGACCACCTATTCTTTGAATTTTCATCTGCAAAACTTCTCTCATCTATCCATCTAGAACTTTGTTCAGGGGGGCAGTGGCCTCTTGTTGGAGATGAGAAATCTTCACCATAATTGGCTGTAAAACCATGTTTCTGGAAGGGCATTCTTGTTCGCTTCATTCTGGCATCAGACCTTATATCTGGAGATCTACTATGCCTTCTTCTGCTGTTGAGGTTTCGTTCTCTCTGTGTATGCCACGAATGGGGAGAAGGTGTTCTAGATCTTAAACGAGATCTCCTCCTCGGCAGTGAAATTCGAGCTACTCTACTTGAAGCTGGAGAACCAGTTCTTTCTCCTCTGGGTATATACTGAGGCACGCGTATAGAAGATAAATCACCATCACCAGGCATAAACTCATACCCTTCTTCCCTTACACCTCTTGCAACCCTCTCAGAGACACTTTCAGCACCATTGCGGCTCCGGTAGCCTCCTCTCACTGGTACCATCCTCCTATGGACATCATAATAGTCATCCCTTTCAACAGATGATCTCCTCCTCACAGGTGGCCTGCGCGCACCTTCTGAGGGAAAAATTATTGATTGCTGATGATCTCGAGAGTTTAACCCACCAAACTTGTCAGCAGAATTTGCAAAATTGCAGTGCCTTGAGTAATTATCACTCTCAGGGTCACGATAAGCATTTGGGTAGCAATTTCTTGAATTCGAGCTATTCCACTGGCCATTCATTGCCCCTTTGTCTTGTGAAGTATAACCAGATCGATATCTACCAACGAATTTATCTGGACTACCTTCTCTTACTGGCTTATTGTAACAACCAATAAGGTTATGGGGCCTACAAGAATCATCAAGTAAATTATAAGAAAGCAAGACTCAAAGGAAAGAACCATCTTAAGAGGCATCATAGTCAGAAAAACAAATACTCACATGCATTGGTGCTAAAATTATCAGGTAATTTATAAGAAAGAAAGACTTTTATGTTAGACTTTAAGGAAAGAACATTGTAAAGGACATTAGTCTTGGAAACAAAAACCCACCTGTTTTGGTACTTCCGTGCAGCGCTATTCCCATCTGCCGCACCCAAATATAGCGGTCCTTCAATACGTGACTGTAGCTTCCCTCTGTTTGTCTTTGAACTAATTTCCTCCGTGTATGACCCTCTAAATTCATATGCTGCCATGCGATCAGATGTATGTCCTTTTCTAAAAGTATCTTCTTTTCCTCCAATCTTATCACTGAACCTTAGAGTTGTAGATCCAGATCCAGGACCCAACCCTTTCTTTCCATCACTATCACCAATGCTATTGTCCTTCCTGTTGAATTGCCTCTTCATAAAGTTTTTTGCAGATCCACCCTTCACAAAATTCACTCCTGGTCCGCTGGTTGACGAGATTCTTTTTTCTGTACTTTGTGAACCATCAGAACCTGCTTCAACCATTTCAGAGGATGGGTAATCACTAACATCAAAATCCAAGTCAACTCTACCATCTGATGCATAATTAACACATTCATCTTCACCATCCTTAATTTCATTGTCCTCCAAAGAATACATAATTGATCCCTTTAATTCTCCATCCTCAAATGGAGAATCATAGCCAGCCTCAATTCTAGTCACATGCTCTCGACTAATCAGTTGACTATGATCTTCATGAGATATATCAGAATTATGGCTATCTTCAAAAGCCGAAGCACTCCTTGCAAATTGACTAGTATCATCGATCTGCAATCCCTCATTACAGCTTCTTGATGAGTCCTTCCCAGAAGTTGTGCAGTTTTCCACTTGATTAAATATTAAGTTATCACTGAACTTAGAAATTACTTCATTCCCTTCTAACTGCATTTGAGAATCAATAGCTAATTTGTTGTAATGTTGCTCCATGGGTTCAACGGTAATAGACTGGCCCTCAACTATTGAGGCCTTTGAGGCAGACAAATCTTCACACTTGGATGAATGATTGCAGAAATATTTTTCTGTAGGATTACTATCAGAACTTTCAACATCCATGACATTCAAAATACTAGTATCAGATACTTCACTGGTTATAGGATCACTACAGTCAATGTATTTAGAGGCATTCTCACAACCAGGCTTTGCTGGGTATGGGACCTCAGATAAAGCAGCTTTATTAAATCCTGCAGCCTTTACAGAAGAATCTCTAATCTGTGTCAAAACTAGGCCATCAGAAGCATTCGTAATTAATCCATTTGAAACAAGCATGCATGAAGCATTATGTGATTTAACTAAAGAAGAATCAGCTAATGATGCATCTCCAGTGACAAGTTCATCAAATGTTTCTCTTTGGGCAGATAAAGAGTCCAAGGCTTTGGTAGAATGGCTAACAATGTTTCCAAACTCACCAGAGATTCTATCATTAACTGAGACTGATTCAAGCTTGCATACTTCAGCAAACTCATAAACTGTTCCATTTTGATCAGGAGGCCCAGAAATGGGTTTATAGTATTCAAAATCCCCCTTTTTATCACAAATTTCTATTTTGAGTTTCTCTTTCTGTGCTCTATCATCTAAGCCATTGGCAAAGGCATTTTCCATAGAAGAATCCTTGGGAGGTTGCACCCATGTTTCCATTAAGGTGTTGAGATCCCAGTGTATTCTGTCGACATTTGGTGACACTGCTCTACTTACAACTGAAGGTTCTTTAAAGTCAGCAAAACCTTTAAGAGCAACAGCCGATTCATTAACAGTGGAGGCCTCCATGTTGCTTCCATGCATCATATCTCCTCTACCAGGATCCGTCAACTCCTTCAGGGCCGATATGACCTTCGAATGAGGAGTAGACCCAACAAATCCCCCTGGTGCTGCACATGCAACCATAGCATGTGCTTCCTTTGCATTATCAAGGTCACCATCCTTGTCATTAGTGCAAGCAGCATCAGCTAAAAGCGCAATTCCCAAGAAGTCTTCTGAATTGTAAAGTTTCCCAGTAGCAACCTTAGAACTTTTAGCATCTACCAATCTATCACTAAGACCAACTTTACGGGCTGCCTTTCTGTCAAATCTCAACGCACGTCCACTAGAACGGGGGTCTGAACTCCAATTATCAGATGAATGGCTATTAATCGAAATTTGCTCGGAGTCTTCTGATGGCGTAGGAGTTGCTAGAAGAGATTGTGGTGATAGTGAATCTTCACAGTCAATAGATGGATTTCGGGATTGCGCCGATGAAGTTTGAAGCAAATTCCTTCTTTTCTTAATTGGAACATGTTCAGCCTTATCAGAAGACCAACAGCCAGCTCCATGAATCTGCTAAATATTTAATAGATGCAACAATTAGACATACTAAAAATTGTATTGATGAAATCATTACAAAAGAATCACAAGGTACCTTGTCAGAATCTGAGCCTGAAAAATCTCCAACCCTCTTGGGACTCCTGTTCATCACCTTCATACCCTCATTGAGGCGTCTAGCAACTGTCCTCCTAGACCGCCTTCCCTTTGTCACAGACTTCCAACTCAGCTCAGGATTTATAGACTTTGCAACTTCCGGACTTACAGTTCTAAGCATGTTGCCAGATATGGATCCCATCAACTTACAAACTCCCTCCAAAAGTCTTGTGTAACGTCTCAATAGGCTTGTTTCTCTTAATTGAACAACTCAAATGTCGATTTTAAATTATCAGGGCATGTACACAAGCGAGTCTGCACAATTAAAATATTCCACTTAGCATCGTTAAGTTATTTGACACTCCGCAATTGCAGTATTTTCATGAGTAAACTAGACACAAATTATAGGAATACTTTTTAACTAGGTTTACAGGAATCCTTTTTAACTAGGTTTACCATAGCCACATTGCTTCGTACAAACTCAAAATCAGAAGTGTATCTCATTACACATATTAATTGGGTAAGGCAGCAAAAGAGAACATAAATATCAATATTTGGGAAGGAGCCAGAGAAAGATTATTAACATAGTTAAATGCTTATTAACCAAAAACAGTTTCAGAATCAGCTGTCATATTGCATAAATATCCGACTATCTACTCAAATCTTTTGATTGTAATCTAAAGTGTTCTAGTATTTTCTAGCGACGACCCCTAATAATAATGCTTACTCATCCTGGCCCTAAACTTTAATGAGCTAGAGGCATGGACGAACTATTAGGGAGGTCATTAGTCATTTTGTATTAAATTATTAGCACGTCAAACAAAACAAACAAGGACTTTAAAACATGAAGCAAATAATAGA
>NW_006239089.1:519208-535402 GCF_000226075.1 Solanum tuberosum | reverse complement strand
GGGGAAGAATGGGAAAAAAGGAGAAATGTCGCGGAGGGGGGAAGGGGAAAAAAGGAGAAATGTCGCGGAAGGGGGAAGGGGGGGCAATGTCACGGTGAAGGTACAGACTCCAATTTTGCGCCATTTGTGCATGTAAGATGGGAAAAAAGGTGAAAGCAGAGAAAAAAGAGAGATTAAGTAGAGATCCTATATATTTAACAAATTACCTTGGATGAAACAGATAGCCTAAGTAGAGAACACAAAGATTTAAATATAGGGAATAGCAATGAAATAGACCCAGAATTGCCACATGGCAGAGCCAGGAATTTGGTGAAGGGTGTGCAGTTTTTTTCTCAGTGGTGTTAAGGAAGTGCAAAATGATATATATATATATATACTCATAATAGCCAATTAATCTTTGTTCACCAAATAATTTCCTGGCGACCACCCTTCCTCTAAGGTGGCTCAGTGGGCAGAATATGATCTCTAGCATATGAATCTAATCAAGAATCATAATTTGAACATATGAATCTAAAAGAGATCACGGCTTTGAAAACGCAGACATTACATATGAATCTAAAAGAGAGGCGGAAGCTCCACCTAAGTTTTTGAAGCCGAGTCTTTCCAGGAATGGGACCCCGAGACACTTTGATGATTTGCTTAGGTATCTGGGTATTGAATCCCTCCACTGAGATGCTTAGTTGACTCCTCAACCTCTTGTTTTATGAGCTATTTCTGACCTCCAACCACAGATCCTATGCCACCAGAAAGCACTTAAGTCTTCAGCTATTGATTGATATACATGAGGCTAGAAAACAATCATCAAAGATATTAAAATCCAAATTGGATGGGATTTTGATCAAATCGCAACTTTAATTGCCTCGACACCAGAGAATCATTATACAGTAGACAAAACAAAGGCACTTTCGGCCTGATCCTGAATCGCAACTTCAATTGCTTCAGCTATTGATTGATATACACGAGGCCGGAAAAGAATCATCAAAGATAAAACTACGAATTTTTAAATCCAAATTGAAAGGAATTTTGATCAAATCGCAACTTCAATTCTCGCGGCACTGGAGAATCATTATAGAGTAGACAAAACAAAGGCAATTCCGGGCTGATCATGAATCTTGAAGCCATTGACAGCTTGAAAAGGAAGGAAATAACCCTAGATTTGTCTTTTAAAACCACATAGCTGGTAGTCCCAAACATTGTATATTCTCCTCGATGATTAGTGAAAAACAATGAACAAAAAATCGCAGAAAAGCATTAGCTAGGGTTTTCAATACCTATTAATTTTCTTTCCAACCAACAAAAATTAAACCCGCCGACAAGTAAAGATTCCGCGACGACTTCTTCTACTCAAAACTTGACGGATTCTTCAGAAAGAATGCGATCTTCGCAGAAACAACTAAATCTTCAGGTCTCTCTAACAGAAACAATGGCAGATCCTTCTTCTTCTTGATATATTGGTTTAATTATGTGAATGAAGAAAACAAAACAAATCTCAGCCGGAAAACTCGATCGGCGACGGAAATCACTCGCCGGAAACTAGCCTTGCGATAGTCGACGTTTTGTTGTAATTCTTCTTCTCTTCCTCACAAGCCTGGGGAAGGATATGACACAAATTGAAAGGAGTAAAACGCCACGTATTTAAGGTTGTCTTTGTGACCAAATTGCCCTTGTCTGCGTGCTTAATTTACCCTTGATACCCTATCTGGCTTCAAAACCTAAACGCCCAAACCCTATTTTATTATTTTGTTTTTTGAAAATTACCGTCAGCATCGCTGGAGCGGCGTTCTCTGACGTTTTTGCCCTTCAAACCCAGATAAATTACAGTTAAACCTTGATCTGCGCAAATTAACAATTTTTTTGTAGTCATTTGCAATTGAGTAAAGCTAGATAATGTCTTTGATTAAAAAAAAAAAGTAAAGCTAGATAATTTTGGATTATTTGTCTTATGCTATACTATTACCTTTTTTTTTTTTATTTGTCCACTATTCTAAAAATAAATTTTAATTATCATACTCGCTCATAGTTAAGTTCAAAAAAAATTGTTCAACAATTTCATTTATTGGTGATCGAAACATAAATGAATAAATTAATCTACAATAATATATATATATATATATATAAAAAAAAATCATTTAAAATTTATTAACTATAAATTTATAAAATGATTCGGATTATATTAAATTCATGAATATATTAATCCAAATAAATATTATGGATTAATATAATTGGGTTAATTATTTAAGTCCAATAAATATGAATTTAATTAAAGTCTAAATTAATTGATTTGAATTACAGTAGATAAGCCAATTTTACTAAGCTCAATTTCATGTCATCCTAGATGCCTATTTTGGTGCCAAAGTAGCAAATGACGTTGCATGTAAAGTCAAACAAAAAGGTCAATAGGATCATGACATGTGTCAGAAATGACAAGTCTGCTCCATAAAGCCCATATGTCATATTACTTAAATCTTATTTGCCGAAGAGAATCTTATTCCAATCACAACTCATCTATTCTAAAACTATAAATATGGTCCTCATAATTTAGAAAAGGGACATAAGAAAATTTTAAACAAGAAGTTAGAGAAAAACTCGTGGTACAAACGCCATAAATTTCTCTATAAGCTACAAGTTTAAGAGTTCAAGCATTCAAGTTCGTTCAAGTTCAAGTTCATCAAAGATTCAAGAACAAGTTTTAAATCCCTTGAATCCAAGATCAAGCTCAAGATCCCTTGAATTATATCTGAAAAGACGAATCAGAGGAATCATAGAGATTGTAACACTAGTACTTTAAATCAACAAAATACGATTGTTGCGATACTTTTCCGTTCTTGACGTGAATTTTATTGTCTACAATATATTCAACGATTTGTGAAAATATCACATTTTATTAGTACAAGCTATCATTTATAGAGGCGGACCTACATTCAAAGTCAGGTCCACATGCACTCATTAACTTCGAAAAAAATCATGTATATATATGTATATCTATTTTAAAAAACTGACAAAATCTATGATATAATCAATAGTGCACCTATAAGGAGCATAGGAGTGCCTTGTACCGCTGGTGCAAGTCAAAGGTATCATTTGCGTGAACAAGATTCAAATTCAACACTCATAATTATCATCATTATATATTTATTCAAACTAACACGCGTTAACCATATTATATTACTTGATCATAATAGTTTTGTGTAAATGATCGAAAGCAATTATACTTAATTCTCAAGTGAGATGAGAGTTGTTGATAATTACATTATATACAATGTAACATTTCAACTTACATGGTTGAGGTAGAAACTAGAGATTGGGCATGTGTGGCTGTGAATGGATGATGTTGTTAACTTCTCATGAATTTGGCCAAGACTATTTCTACCCCGTATTGTCGATGTTGATTTCAATGTATACGATATGTTTGAATTGATTTTATATTTAAATTGAAAATTATGTAAAAAAAATAAATTTTGTGATTAAATACCTCTTAATGTTTATATAATTATAAAAAAAAATTAGCATTAAAGATAAAATGAAAAATGTGAAACTTATCATATTGAAATTTAAAACATCAATCTTTTTTATTTTATTTTTTGTGAAGACAAAAAGTTTGTAGCATAAACTAGAGTAGAAAATGGTATCTTTTTTACCCGGAATATGCCATCAGTTCTTGAGTTTGGAATCATCTATATATATATACTATATATATCACTTATATGAGTTTGATTGATTACGTTTGGATCGACTTATAAGTCAAAAGCTAGAAGATACATACTTTTAACTTTTGACTTATTTTTTTAAAAAAATTGTTAATCTAAATGTGAGGGTTTAAAAACATTTTTTAATCTTTCCCTACACTTCAAAGACTAAAAAAATTATATTTAAAAGTAAAAAACATCTAATAGTAAGTTGATCTAAACGGACAATACAATACTGCATTTTCTTAGTTGACGAGTGGATGTAGGAACTGAAAATTTACTATTATGGTTAATTGGTTCGAAAGCAAGTTATGTAGAAATCAATAATGTCAAAATTGCATTATACTACAAATTAATAACAAGTAATGCAAGATTAGTAATGTTGCTATTATAATTCAAATATTACAATACAAAAATTGCAACGTAAATATTGTTATGTAGGAATTATTAATCAATTGAAAACAAAAGGAATCTTTTTAAAATATAATAAAGTTGTTTGAAGGGTGTAATTTTTGGCATACTAAATAGGGATAAATTGTAATTTCATATTAAAATTATGTGATTCCTAAAATTTATACTAACTTTTATCCTCAGATTTCTGATTAATTTAAATTTACAGTGTAAGCCCAATTTAAGAGGAAAATGTTCTTTATTCTCTAACAAATTTTATTTTATTTAAAATTTAAATTTGAGACCTCTAATTATTATTTTTTTATAAAAGGAAAAGTGTGCCTCCCACCAAAACTGATTCTACATATTTTGTGACTGTCGCGGAAGATGAAAGAAAACTGATGATTGGACATGTCAAAGGAATAGTTCCAAAGAAGCTGATTGACGTGTTTACAACACACGAGTTTATAATACTGATCTAATATTAGAGTCACACTAGAATTAGACTACTTATATCGACTAAGTTGCTACTTATTGTACTAGTTGAAGTCGACTAGGATTAGATTACAACTAGAATTATATTCCAACTAGGATTAGATTATTTATAATTATTTTATTATTATAGTAGTAATAGATATTGTAATAAGACTCTAATAGTTAACTTAATTAGGACTCTATAATTCTCTCCCAGAAGAGTATGTACTTAACAATTTTATTCATCAATACAATCCTTAATTTCTCCATATTTTACGTGAAATTTCTACAAATATTACATTTTTAGTTTTTCAATTGAATACCAATCAGTAGAATTTCTTCAAAATAGAAAAATATAAAAACCAGTATACCTACAACCCACCTTGGTAAAGGTGAAAATTTTGTTTGATTCAAACTTCAAACATTTTTTTCCACTTCCCGCCACTCCACGTGTTCTTTGCGCGCACGGTCCAAAAAAAAGGATTGGATTATATGTCTGTAAGGGGTCATTTATTAAGGGAAAAAACCGCAGGGATTAGTAATGCAAGATATATTTTTTATCAAGTGTTTGGTTCATTGCTTTTGACCTCATTCTGTGTTTAGATTAAAACTCTACAAAAAACTTCTTTTCAATTATATCCTTGCATTATTATGAGATTTTCTATTTTAGGTAATCGATCAAGGTAGATAATTGCCGGGACAATATTATTTTTTATAACCTTCTAGCTAGCTAGGAGAAACAATTTTGTTGTCATGTTTGCTATTTTCTCACTTGAATTATTTGAGGGTAAACAATTATTATCTTAATAAATTAATCACTTAAAAAAAGTTAATTTTCAATTTAGAATAGATAGACCATCTACTTTAAAACCGAAAAAAGGGTAAATAATAGTAAAATCGAATAAATCATCTACATTTACACATAAAAATTACAAGCTGTAGTTTTATTATGTATGCAATTTATAAATGATTCAAAATACAAATAATTAGAAACCACATATAAATCAACAAGTAATATATTAAATCAAGATCACAAATGTCATGTGGTGATATATTTGCCTTTTCAATTAGTAAATGTTAAAGAACTCACATTTTAAATATTGTATTGATATGTATTGCATTTATTTATTAACAAAAAACTCTCTAAATAATAAAATTTGTTAGCTAATTTATTTAAATAAATTTCTAGTATAAATATAAAACATAAAATCAAGAAAATGATTAAAATGATTTGAGGGATATTTTTGTCTTTACATAGATATCTAATGGTATTAAATCTAATGTATTACTAATACCATCAAATGGAAGGTATTCGTAATACCTCATATAATACCATGTAGGGTGTATAACTAATCCATGAATTAGTTATACTTGGGCCCAAAAATTCTACCAAACATAGTACTAAGTAATACCATACATAATACATGGATTATTTCTCTCAATACCTCATACCAAACGACCCCTAAATCTTACTCGTATATATAATGAATTTTGAAATCACTTAGTCGTTTGGTAGAATGTACAAAATTAATGATTTACAGAGTGTGTTAGTCATGTTTGTATGAGTTATACATAAATTATTTTTTATGCATTATTTGATTTGATGTATTAAAAATAACATGCATTGTACAAAAAAGTTATCTGTATCCTACAACACAATTATGCAACCCTAGAATTAATTCTCTCAAACACATATTATTAATAATATGGAATTTAGGCATAAACTCAAAGGTTGGTCGAAATTAAATCTCCCTGCACATTAGCCTGGTAACAACTAGACCAGGGTTCACTGCAAGTAGTGTAACTAATATAATCCCATATGTTATCAGACTGATTCTTTTTATTGGAATAGTTACTCAAATAGTCGGTCAAATTCATTATTTAATTTTCTTAATCGGTAAACATGAAATTATATATGGTCACACACATATTCTACATGAATTACACATATATTATATTTCCAATGGCTAGTTTTAATTTAAGCGATATGAAGGACGTAACGTTATGAATAACTCCATTCGGTTAGATCATAATTAATTTGCACGGAAATATTACAAAATAGAATAAATCATGTCATATGCTTGTATTTTTGTATGTAGATTTGGGAGAGACTGATAGAATTGTGACAAGGAGGAAAGGGAAGAAAGAAAAGTTTAATAACGAGTCAGTCCGATATAAACACTGCACCATAAAATTACAAACAACTCATTCATTTTCAATTTATAAACAATATGAGCTCAAAACTTTCTTTCTAACTCCCATTTAGACAATAAAGTGATAGATGAATGAAATGACTTATTAGTAGATTAATCGAGCACTATGAATGAGAAAAAACAAACTACACTGAATTTTTAGCACATTTGAAAGATGTTGGGGTAGTGATTGCCGAATTCAGAAAAAGAGTCGAAAGAATACCCTCTCGTTGAAAGAAGGTGCTTCTGGTTCTGTCAATGCCTGAGATAGATACGTAAAAATAGGTCTGATTACATGTATCCCTAATCCTAAATGGAAAGTAACGATGTAGGGATCCATATGTAAACATAGTACTCCCTCCGTTTCACAAAGAATGACCTCCTTTCCTTTTTAGTCAGTTTCAAAAAGAATGATCTCTTTCCTTTTTGGTAACATTTTACTTTTTGCTTTCCACGTGACATGTTTTAAACCAAAAGATTAAGGGCAATTTTGTACATTTGACATAACTTTAATTTAGGACCACAAGATTCACAAGTCTTCTTTATTTACTTAAACTCTGTGTCAAGTCAAACCAGGTCATTCTTTGTGAAACAGAGGGAGTATCTGTTTTCCAGGCATGATTGACAAATAAGTCAACATTAATAGCAGATCTAATTTCGCGATAAAAGAGCTCTGTTTCCAAACGAATTCGTATATAGGGAAATGACGGAAATATAGTCGTCCAATGCTCCCTGCAGACTATTTACCAATATTTCCCACAACTAAAATAACCAATACCAGGATCAGAACATTGATTGAAGCTTCCTTAAAACATGAGAATTAAACATGCTTCAACTTGACAAATCAATTGAAGATAAAAAAATGTCAACATTACAAAATTTAGATCAAAGTTACTCCTCTTGGTGCAATATTTTATACAACCTTGTAGACAACGAGATAAAGAAACAAAGGCAAAAAAGTCAAAACAAGAGAAGGTGTAAATGACTACTCCAGCAATTCATAAACATCTGAAACAGGAAATTAAGTTTTACAATAGGAGGAACAGAATCCAAAACATCAGTTAATATGACGAAAATGTAAAATCATGTGAGACGAAGGAGCTAGTCTGCCTTTTTGCCGCAAAACCAGAAAGAACTAAGCAAGTTCAACAGTCATTTAGCCAACTAATTGATGACCACCAGAAATTGCTTGGGGATCATGCATCTCAAAGAATACATCATCAATACTTTTGTCGATCGGGTGTTCCAGTCAAGGTGAAACATGGATCGCTGACATCTTTCCAGCTCATAGATGATAGCTTTGGTGATATTGGAGATCCCAGAAAAGGTGAAGAGTCTCCAGAAGTTCCCTTTTTTTCACATTTAGGAACCTGATCACACATCAGCAGTTCTGGCATCTCCTCTACCTCAAAGTGCTTCTTCACAGGGGTCTCTAGCTGGTACGTCAAAGACTGATTCACAAATAAACCAACAGAAAAAAGGTTCAGAAGCAACTCTAATTTCACAGAATCATAAGACTGTATGATTTAAGATAACTAGGACCATGAAAAATAACTGATAAAAGCTATGGGGATCAAACAAATTATTAAAGAAGTAACCGAAATCCTACTCACCATTGACTTCATTGAGAGTTTAGACACGCGTGGAGATGCTAGTAGCTCCACAGGGATATCTGTCATATGCCTCTTTTCAGTTGTATATGGATCAAGCAAATTATTGAAGAAGTAACCGGAATCCTGCTCCCCATTGACTTCACTGAGAGTTTAGACGTACCTGAAGATGCAAGTAGCTGCACATGTATATTTGTCATACGAAAATCAGATTATCAACTGCTTCATAAAACAACAAAAAGACATAGTTTGCTCAATTGTAACTTTTTTATTACCATTCTCTAGTCCAACTTCCTTCAGAAAAAAGTCCATGTCGAACACCTTCCTCTGTGCTTTGATGCACTTCTTATGATCATGCAGAAATTGTTCTTCAGCTATAGAAGTTGGAATATTTGCTGCTGCAGCAGCACTCAATTTCTTATCAAGTCCCTTCTTGGACCCCTGCTTTGCTGATGGCTTGCTTGAGTTTGTAAGATCAGTGAGAGCTTTCCTACCACCCTTGTCAGGTACTTTAGCAAGGTTATCTTTTGTCCCAGCAATAAATTTGTTTTTGGTGGCATTAAGATCTTTCCCAATGGAAATAACACTCGCGGAGTTTTTCTTTGATGCCTGCAGAGAAGAAGGCTTTGCTGAGTTAGAGATGTCATTAAGTGCTTTTCTTCCGCCAAGTCCTCCTCCTTTCTTCAGGGCTTTGGAAGTATCATTCTTTCCAAACAAAGAAGCACCTGTGAAAAATAAATTTTAGTGAACCAACAGAAGTATATCATAGCACTATACTCTCAGGTTGATGTAATGAGGTTTCTACCATCAAAATGTATATTGATATTCTGATCCTGAAGCATAGCCATGTCTTTGTGTCCCAACAGAATTTGAAGAAGATCCTGCACCATGTAAATGAGGTTATAACATGAAATGAGAGCAAGACATGATTGATCACATTCAGAAAGTACAAGCAACAACAACAAACAATTGAGTGATGTAATCATCAAAGAATTTTATGTTACATTTCAGTTCAGTGCGTATAGATTTATATTCTCTATTCAATCACTTAGAATAACATCTGCAGTGGTAGCACGAAACAGATTTAGCAAAGATCAAAAAAGCTAGTAATAGCTTTTCAAGATAAGCAGATCAAATTCTGCCCAATAAAGGGCATATGGAAAAAGAAAGATTCTCTGTAATGTGATACCTATCAATGCTGCCATCTTCAAGACGGCAACTAAATATAGACAGTGTTACTACATTACTGAAGACAAAGTCTTTTGCCTAACATACCAGGTCATCTAGTTTAGCAACAAAGAAATGAACATTATATACAAAAACCAAAGCTTAAACAACATGACTTTATAAGAAGCAATGTGTATAAACTCTATATTCAGTGCAACCATGTAAGAACCATTTGCTTTGCAGTAATAGCAAGAAACATAACTATCAATCCCGGAAAGAGGGTAAGAAAAAGATGTCCAAATATAATGCCAAACAGGGAGTCGTTTGGCCATAACATTTTATCCACTTTTTTCCATTTGTCATCTAAAATTCCAAATACAACTTCAAACAACCAAAACCCTGTTGTCACTTTTTACACTTCCAAACAACCAAATATTATTGGCAAAAACTATAACCAAACATAACTCCAACAACAACCCAATGTAATCACAGAAGCAGTATTTGGGGAGGGCAAGTTTACGCAGACTTAATCCTACTTAACTAAATGATTCCAAGACATTGTCTGTTATTCAATTTTTGCTAACATTGCAGTAGAAAGATGCCTCTTTTTTTAACATTCTTGTTTGTAAAGGGGAAAATATCACTTCTAGAATTGCTGGGTTATTGTTATGATCTTACTTAAGTACCTAGGGTTTCTATCAAGATCAGATCGCTACAATTCCCTTTAATCTATATGAAGAACAAAAAATTGAGATTAAAAACTATTTTCAACTTAAACCCTAAAATTGAAGAAACCCCAATTGACAAATGTACAAGATTCGAGAATTGAACATAGTTCCATAGCAGTTAGACGAAAATAATTACTACTAATTTTTCTCAGCGATTAAATCTCAGCGAAAAGATGATAGATAGCAGAAGAAGAGAAAAAACTCACAAAATAGAGAAATTTACAGCCTTCTTTAGAGAATTTGCACACAAGATTATCAAGCTTTCTTCTCAGTATGTTGATGATTTCTCAAAATTATTTTGTGTTTTTCGTCAGAGGTTTGGAGTTGAAGAACAGGCGGATGTAAATATAGAGGGACGATCTTCCCAACGGTCATATTTCTCCCCCTTTTACTAAATTGCCCTGCTTTTACATGGTAATTACAAGAATGGTAATTAGGCGATGTTCGGTATTCCCAACTAGGTGTGTGGACGTTGGGGATATTTGCTTCGAGATTTTCTAAGTTTGATAGCAGTAATTCGATAATCAGTAATTAAAAATAGATACGTTGCATGTAATTTGATAATTATGTATTGAAGAGTAAGATATTTTGAGAAAACAGTTTTTAAAAAAAAATATTTAACACGTTAACTTTTAGAGAAATTACATATCATCTACTCATTCTCAAACTCTAAAATAATGAGTTTTTCGGCGTAGGTCAATCATGACATCCAAATCACTTGTTAATGTTACTCATCATACATATAGTAAACAATTCATTAAAAGGGGTGGACATTTGATATTCGATTTTTAAAGTTCAATTTTGATAATTCATTATTAAAAATAGCAAACGAATATCTCAATGATAAAAAAAACGATGTTGACGATGACGTGTGTGCTATTCCCTTTTATTAGTGAGTAATGTATAAATATACATATGACTATGAAAAGTAGATGCTAAATTTGATCAAAGTTTGATAGTACTAATTCGATAATCGATAATTATGTATTGAAGAGTAAGATATTTTAAGAACATAGTTTTTCTTATATTTGACATGTTAACTTTTAGAGAAATTACATATAGAGGTTAGATACTCATTCTGAAACTCTAACATTATGAGCTTTTTGGTGTAAGTCAATCAACACATCCAAATCACTCGTTAATGTTACTCATCATATATATGGTAAACAGTTCATTAAAAAAGGTGGACATTTGATATTCGATTTGATTTTTAAAGTTCAATTTTGATGATTCAATATTTAAAATAGCTAACGAATATCTCAATAATAAGAAAAGGGATGTTAACGATGACGTGTGTGCTATTTCAATTTGCTTTTAAGATCCCTTTCTTTAAAGTTCCACAAACTTATAAATTGTAATGAATCAATTTTGCAACTACTTTGATATATTTAATTTGGATTTGGACCTTCTCCATAGTTGTTCATTCCAATTGTTTACATTTCCTCAAGAGTTTGGGAAAATTGCCGTAAGCATGGTACTTTTTTTTATAACTTGTTCAAAATGTAGAAAATTGTTATCATCAAGTCAGGATGGCCCAGTGGTCTAAGGCGCCAGACTCAAGTTCTGGTCTTTGTAAGAGGGCGTGGGTTCAAATCCCACTTCTGACATTTTATTTTTTTCATTTCCATATCATAGTTTATATGATTGGCAAATATCATGTTTATATGAAACCAAAAATGAGTTTGTAAGAGTTTTAGGTATTGATCAAGATTAGTGGATCATCGACTATAGTGGAATGAGTATGGATCCTTCAAGCATACGTGAATTTTTCAAGCATATGAATTTCTAATTCTAATTAAACATGCTCGAAAATATTATAATATATAAACAATCTAAGTGAAACGAGTCTGAAATCCACTAAGCATATTATAGATATACAAACAAGCTGAGGTGAAACATATCCATCAAACATATAGGTCGTCTTTAATTCTAAGAACTAGGCTGCTTTGCATTTAGACATTACTAATAATTGCCTTTCAATTCATTTCATGGAAGCACTCACACTAAATTGATAAATTTTGGCATTCTTAATGAATATCTAAAATACTTTATCATCGAAGGCTGTAGAGATATCGTAAGTGACCCTACATCTTTATTCAAAAGTTTCAAATTTGAGTTTTCGTACATAATAAAGTTATTTTTTATAGAAAGTGTTTTACCTCCTAAAATGAATTTACCTTGCACAAATCTATATTAATCAAGCTTCAAAATGGATAATAGAAATTGGGTTGGAGACAAAAAATAATAATTATTGCACTAATATATACACAAATTGATATGTTAAGTTATGCTGCAATCTAAATTTATACACATAGGTTTGTTGTATGAAGTTTTTTTATTATTATTTTGACGTTGTTTAATTGATTTTGTCCGTATAATCTGTATAAGCTGAACATATTTCAATACACCATTTTTATACACATGATGTATAATATCATACTCAAATGGTAGAAAAACATTGTGTATATCACATAAATTGAAGCATTCGTATGTGATATTCGTATTAGGGAGGGAAGAGATATTCGTATTATTCTAATTTGAATAATATTTTTTTCTGAAAATAAGCATTCATATTTTCTAATATTAAATTGATAATGACGAGTAATTATATTTAATGCCAAATATGCTTGATTTTCAGGAGAAAAGAGGTTGTGTTTCTAAGAAATAGGATATTGATTTCACCTCTTTACTTATATTGTATAATTATAAGTGTATAGGACGAAGATATATGTAATTGCATGTGTATATACAATTTTCTCTCGCTTTATACAAACATAAGCGCAATTTATACGTTTCGTTTCTGTTTGTATAAGCGAGAGAGGCGAGGGTGGCGAGCGAGATTTGGGAGAGTGGCGAGCGAGATCTGGGAGAGGGGAGAGAGGGGGAATGAAAATGTATGTATATATACAATTTCCTCTCGCTTTTATACAAATACAAACACATTTTATACATTTGTGTTTGTATAAAAGCGAGAGAGGCGAGCGAGACTGCCACCAAACGAGAGTGGCAAGCGAGATTCCACCAGGGAGAGTGGTGCAAATAGCAATAGTTTGCTATAGGGTACAATTAAATCAAAGTATATTTATAGCATTTAATTTGAATTAATAGTTTGCTATTATATACAATTTTCCCTAATAAAAATAATGCATGCATTAGTTTTGTGTATTAGTAATATCTTATTCGGTACATTTTTTGTGCTATGTATATAACTAATGCAAGTAGTAATTATACATTTCATTGTGTATTACTAATACCATGGATTTCTAGGTATTAGTAATGTAAGAGAATTTAATGCATGTATTCACATGACTAAAGACTCAATTACTCCTCAATTTTTTTTTTTACTTCTTTTCCACCATAATTGTGAAGGGTATCTTTGTCAATAAATATTTTTTTTCTAATACACGCTATTTTTAATACACCAAACAATGCATATAGAAAATAATTTATGTATAACTAATGCAAACATAACTAATATAATCATTATTAATACAAATACTACTAATACACCTTATTTAACATTATTTCTATACACTCTAAACGACCTCTAAGCTAAATGATTTTGAATTAAAAAGATGTCAACTCTAAGTTGGATTAATTATTTAGTGGATCCCTTTTAAAAAATAATTACTTATTTTAAATATACTCTTTAATTATTATCATTTATAGCAATATCTAACAATACTATGTATTTTATTATATTTATCTTTCTTTCTCGCCTCTTTTTTTTTTTTTGTCTCTAGCCTTTTTAAATTTGTCTCTCTTTCTCGCTCTTTATCCCTTTCCTTCTTTCTTTCTGTTATTCTTTCTTCATTTCTTTCTTTCTTTCTGTACGTTATTTTTTCTCCATTTCTTTCTTTCTGTACATTGTTCTTTTCTCCTTTCTTTCTTTATGCTGCTCTTTCTCCCTCTCTTTCTATTGTTCTTTCTCTCTCTACTCTCTTGCGTATAGTAATCAATAATTCGTAGACGGAATAAAATTTGTATTAATAATTAATTGGACAAGTAATCTAATCGTAACAAATGAAGAGATATAATAAACTACAAAATGAACTAAACTTGAATTAAAAATGTATTACACATATATTAAAGTTGAATTAGATGAGAATTAAACATGAATGCAAAATATAGCAAACGAAAGAGCATTCTATGATCTGTAAATTGGATAAAACTTGTATTAATAATGAATTAAACAAGTAATCAAATTGTAACAAATCAACCAATAAAATGCAAAATGAATTAAACTTGTATTAAAAGTGTATTACACTAGTATTAAAGTGGAATTAGAAAAGAGAATTAAGCATGGATAAAAAATGTAACTAATGAAAGACCAGACAAAGGTCTGTAGATTGAATTAAATTTGTATCAATAGTGAATTAAACAAGTAATCTAATAGTAACAAATTAACCAAAAAACTGCAAAATAAATTTGCATTAAAATTGTATTACACAATATTAAAGTTGAATTAGAAGAGAGAATCAAGAATGAATGAAAAACATAACTAATGAAAAACAAGACAATGATCTATAAACTGAATTAAACTTATATTATTCATGAATAAAACATGTATTATATGTGTCTTATAAATTGTTTTGGTTTGTATCACTAAGAACGTGAGTGATGTTTGCAATATGTATTAAAATGTATTGTGCATGTATTATAAGTGTGTTACCTAAATTACTTTAGTTGATATCATTAAAAAGGGAGTGAAGTTTGCAATATGTATTATAAATGTAGGATGTATTATTCATGATTTTAATACAACTTTAATACAATTATGAAACATATCTAATACAACTTTAATACAAACGCGATATAGTTCCGTAAACTTCATCCTTTTCGAGCTTCAATCTAATATTTCTCCTAAAATCAATTCTAAAGTTAACCAAACCCTCTTGAAATTGAGATATAAACTTCAAACGATATTTTCAATTATTCGTAGGAACAACCTATCCAAACTAATCGCATACGAAAGAGTAGAAATTAATCTAATCGTAACAAATGAAGAAACATAATAAACTGCCAAATAAATAAACTTGAATTAAAAATGTATTACACACATATTAAAGTTGAATTAGAAGTGAATTAAACACACATGCAAAATGTAGCAAACGAAAGAGCATTCTGAGATTTGTAAACTAAATGAACTTGTATCATTAATGAATTAAACAAGTAATTTAATCATAACAAATCAACCAATAAACTTATCACGACCCAGACCGTCGTGATTGGCACCCACAACCATCCGGTGGGAGAACCACTACTACAACCCAAACTAAGCAACTAAACCAAAACTAAGACAATTAAATTACGGAAGCAAGTTAATTAACTAAACAAATGTGGAATTAAACACCTAGAACCTGAAAGTCATTGTACCAAAACTTTACTAACGACAAGTCTAAGAACAAGGGGTACAACCCCGAAACTAAACAACACCTTAACAAATAGTCTCAGTCCGAAAAGAGTGGACTTAAACAAGAGAGATCCATGGCAACCCGAAAGAACTGACTCACCCTTGAATCCGGTCACACTCATTAGTCACCTAGCTGAAGTCTATCAATAGCCACTTGAAGATGCCATGTACTCAACAAAGAAAGAGCAAGTGCAGTATCAGTACACAATCACAGTGTACTGGTAGGATCACGCGGCTATCCCAATAAATGAAACACATGCAAGTAACCACAACATTATAAACATGCATATACCGAACATATACAATATTAGTCATCTATTCAGGATCAATGTAGCATCCCACATTCTCAATAATACACATTGGTTATCAATTTAGAGCAACATATCGTCTTCCAATATCAATCATCATTAGATATGAACGTAATCATCACAAGTAGATACACAACACAATTCAATGGTCCTCTCATGAAACCCCATTCAATGGTCCTCTCATGGAACCCAAACTCAAACTGTTAGCATACCGGTTCATGGTATC